>NW_007731315.1:3300-94971 GCF_000696425.1 Galeopterus variegatus | reverse complement strand
CGGGGGGTTGCCCCGTTGCCAAAAAAAAAAAAAAAAAAAAAAAAAAGATCCAGAAGATCTAGTCACACTTGAAGCTTCAGAAACCAAGGATAAAGTTGTGGGCTTAGTTCTGACCTGGAGAAGAATGCGGGGCTTCCATCAGGAGCCCCGTCCCCTGGGTGGGAGCCCGGACACGAAGCTCATGACACAGGACGTGGGTGTCAGGACTTGCGCTGGCACGAGCAGGTTTTGGAGTAAAGATAAGTGGGCATGGTGCTTAGTGAGCAAGATAAGCGGTATAGTTTTAAGCCACTGAGTGCACTGTGCAGTTCCTTGTCACACAGCATTCCCGAGGTGCCGGCTAACAGACGCAGCCACTTTACTTTCCAGTAATAAGATGACTGGCAAAGTTGGCCCTTACATCTACTGCCAGACAACAGACTAACCCACTGCTTGATTTTTTTTTTCTCAAAGCCCCAGTTTAAAAGATTTACCTCTATTTAACTAACTCTATTTTTTTAAACATGAAGAAACTGTGAATTATTTTCCTTAAAAAAAAAAAAAGGCATAACAGAATGTGTAATTGTAAGTTTCAAAAGAAACATCAAGATGCAATAAATATAACATGGTAAAGCAAGGGTGCTAATGGAGTACACGTTTTCAAAGGAAAGCATAAAATAAAAAACCAGCACCAGTCACAAGCCCCTTGTGTTCTTCACGCCAAAGTACAGAAGGGCCCTGGGAAAGATGTAGGAGGGTGTCTCTGGCGCTCTGAAGCCTGCTCCCATCCCCGGGGGCCGGAGATCAGCTGACCTAGGTGACCCAGGAGCCCTGCAGCTGGAGACACCTGTCAAGAGAAACTCCTCTGCAGAGTCTGCGCTGCAGGCCCCGTTAGGACCCCTCTCCGGGGGACAGGGTGGGTGGTGCTTCCCCTTCGTCTCAGGCCAAGGGAGAGAGAGGTTCACAGGACCAACCAAAAAGCCACAAACAAGGCAGGGGACTGATCACCGCTGCCTGATGCCCACTCGAGAAAGCCGCTGCTGCTGCTGCACAGGGTGGGGCTGGTGGCTCCTGGAGCTTGCCAAAGCAGAGGAGGTGATCGTGAGGAAGAGCCCGCTGAAGTTAGTTGAAATCCGCCCTTCCACCCCCCAAACAGTCTCACTGGAACAGCAAAGGGATCCCAACAGAAAGGGTCTGTGGGCAGGGGGTTATCCCAATGGCGGGGGAGTGGGCAGTGGAGGAAAACATGTGGCCCACACCAAGGCCGAGCACCTCTGGCGCGGGGACCCTGGCTTCCTCCTGCTGTGTGGAGGACCCACAGATGTGCAGATGTGACAGCCTAAGGTTCACAGCTCTGAGGGTTGGCAGTCCGGCAGGGTCACTGCCCAGGGGCTCATGGGCTGGACTCGAGGCGTCAGTGGGCTGCGCTCTCATCCCCACCCCTGGCCACGCTGCTGGCAGAAGTCAGCTCCTGCTGCAGGAGGAATGGCTCATGGCCCACACCCCTCACCGTGTGGCAGGTCACTTCCTCAAAGCCAGCGGGGGTGTCTGCAGCTGTTGCCCTCTCTTTTAAGGACTGCTGATTAGATTGGGCTCACCCCAGGATAATCTCCCTTTGATGAACCGGTTGGGGACCTAAATTACATCTGCCAAATCCCCTCACCTTTGCCACCCAGGGAACCCTAATCACAGAGTGCCCATCCTATCACAATCCCAGTCCTGCCTTCCCTCAGGAGCCAGGATGATCCAGGGCATGCACACTGGGCAGGAATCCTGCAGGCCATCTAGAAGTCTGCCTGGCACTCCATGAATGTACCGACAAGAGTCAGGTACCAGCGCGTGGAGACCCAAGACACCAAAGCCATTCTGCGAGGCTACGGATAGGCACGGCATTCCCACCTCTCACACGGCTTGATCTGGGCTAGAAGTACAATGAGGGAAGGTGGATGAGGCTAGAGTGAGGCGTGGGCCACATCCACTTTAAACACCTAATAAATAAACTAATACTACTTATATACTTTAAATCTATGTTTAAGATAACACTATAAAATACTATTTACAAAAAAGTTGATAATGAATTTCTTACTAAAATTCCAAAGCCTCAAAACACCCTATGATTCACCACTGGATTTTTAAGAGTTTGGTTCATTTAAAGGAGTAAAAATACATTTGGCCAAGATAGAAAAAAAAAAGACAAATCTAAACATTCAGGACAAGGCTCTTGTGGCTGGTGTCACCGTATTCTGGTCCCTTTTGTGCAGTGTGTGAGTTTCTACTTGAATGGCACAGAGGAGGGCTGTTGATTGTTTCAGGCAGGTGCCATGCTTCATGATGGGAAGCTTAGTAAGTCAGTCACATCTCCAAAAACAGATCTCATTTGCACAGTTATTTTTTAAATAAAAGTAAGCTCTTGGGACCACCCAGTGCAGACACACAGACTGGCTTCTCCAAGGATCGAGGGGGATAAGATCTGTAAAAGCCATGTTGTCAAGCATGTTTACACAATTAAGATACAGTATGATGCTACACAAATGTAAAAACTTGGTTTATTGTAGGAGATTTTCTAGAATCATTTATGGATACTATTCCATTTTCAAGGGGCTTCCCAGGCAGTGGGAACAGAGGTCCTTCTGTTCTTGGTAACAAAAAGGCAATCAAATAAGCTGTTGGGGAATTACACAGTTCATTCAGAGAGCAAGACCTCAGCTGGGCATGGCCACTGCTGGAGAGCAGAGCAGACAGGAATGCTGCTGCATTTATTACTTCAAACAAAAGAAACAGATCAGAAACAATTTCCTGTCTCAACATACTGCTTTAGGGAAAAAAATGATACACACAAGCATAATCAATGAGAAGCATTTCATAGGTGCATTCTCAGAGTCCAGAGTAACCACCATAACCTTGTCGAGTAAGGGCCAGTCCTGTCATCCTACCTGCAGGCAGGAGACCCAGGCACCACACGTTTAGTAACAGAAGCAAAGCTTAGTGCTGGAGCAGACTACTCTCCAGCTTTAGAGAAAACATAGATGGCCACTAGAATGCAAATTATTACCTTTCCAGGAAAAACTATTACTATTAGTATTTTATAAGTTAATATTTTCCTTATTTCTCATTTTTGTCCTAAGGTATTTTCCATATTTAAGATAATTTTTATATGCCAAAACACAGAGCAAGTAGCAGCAGGGCTGAGACCAGTAAGTCCCATGACAACAATGGTTTCCAGATCAAATGCAGTACCTGCTCCCCTCCTCCTCAGCACACCACTCCTACCATAAAACACAGCAGTGGGAAAGGACGACTGTCATGTTGCGGTACCACCTGCCAGTCACACCCCTAGCAGGACATCCAGCAGAGGTACTCAGAAGGATATTAATAAAGGCAAGTTGTCATGGTTTGAAATCTCCTGGTTTGTTTTACTGTATCCCACCTCTAGTGAGAACAAGAGCCAAAAGCTCTTAATAACTCTAGGAAATCTTCCACAACGGGCCAATTTTGTATGGAATTACAAAATAGTCTAATCATGTAACTACACTTAACAAGAGATGATTAGTCTTCTCAACCAAATTTTTCAAACAAATATTCATAGTTAATACACAAAACAATTCCATTTAGGAGGTTCAGAGAACACACACACTTGCTATTTAACTACAGCAGACACACCGGGATCTAAAAACATAGAGTATGGAGGAAACATTCCACGTGGAGTGTGCAATCCATGAATAGCAGATTAAGTGGAGAAGAAAAGGGTAGTTGAAGGAGAGGACCAAGGACCCCAGAGAATGGTCGGTTGGTTATCCTAAGTCTGACTTAAGTGACAGCACACGCAAAAGTGCCCGCGTGGGGCTGGGCACATCGTCTCACTCACAAATTCATCTGTGCGCTCATGTCCCAGGAACATCCTCATAATCTGTCATGCTGGGCAGCACAAATAATAGGAAACACAAGGTTGGTTAGACGGTGTCTCTCCCAAACTGCACTCCATGGAACATGTGTGTTCTGCAAGTTGCTAATGGGTCTTTTTCTTCAAGCAAAAAAGGTTTCATGGCTAAAGAGGTATGGAGACTGCTTCTTTCAACAAAGGCAAACAGGGCTTCCCGCTTCTCCACACACTCCACAGGCTAATGTGAGGATGAGCCTTCAAGAAGAATAGGAGTGCCGGTCCGGAGGTGGCGGGGTGGGCCGCACGCTCCCCCTCAGCAGAATCCCTCCATTCTTGGACAAGCACCACTCCTGTCTTCCTAATCTCATGCAAAGTTCTAGTGTGTGTGTTTCTAAGTGGCCCACTCTGTTCACCCACCCGAAAGAGGACTGGCCCTAAGCACTTCCCACATGGACATTCTGGAGAAGCTGGGCACCACATACCCCCGCTTTGTTTCAATATGGAATTTCCTTTGTCAGGAGACATCTATTAATATCTCAGCAAACAGGACACTGAAGATATGTGAAATACAGTGAGGGACAAATGAGACTAGGGTTATCATGGTGGTGGCTATTCTTCCATACCCCACTGCTGTTCGGGGTTCATGTCTTTCTTGATGGAGAGTGTCAACTGGCTGCTTTCTGATGAGGCTGGAAGACAGTCTTTAGCAGACTCGGTAAGCTGCCTCTGTATTGCTAGTGCTCGGGCTATTATCAGAATCCTGCTGATTACACCAGTCGTATTACTAGGGATCAGACCCTTCAAACACATTGTACAGACTGGGTCACAAACCCCTCACCTGCAGGTCCATGAGCTAGGTAATAAGAAAAAGATCCTGGGAGCCGTGGGTAAAAATTAATAGGCTTTATTCAGATGCAAGCTCAGGTAGCTAGCAGCTGCCGCCTTAGTGGCCTCCCAGGGCATCCTGAGGGCACTGTGCATTAGAGCTGTCCATCCTTTATACTTAAGTCAAATAACCCAGGAACACCTGGGCATGAGTCAGACAACCCAGGAAAACATGGGTGCCCATGAGCATCCACAGACAATAGCCAAGGAACACCCGGGTGCACATGCACAGTTATCATTTACATCAAATGCTCGTTAAAATTCCAAGCCCTCCCGAGGGATCCTGACCATTTACTTTTCATTTTCCCTACAGCCACCAACAATATGGGTAAGAAAATGAGATTATCCTTGTTGCTTTGCCTCCCACAGATTTGTCACCCCTTTTCCCCTGGGTGATGGGGCTGCCAAAAATTACTCAAAGCCCATCTCTTCTGAGCAGTGAGAAGCCCTGAAAAGGGGTTAGTCTCCCAGAACCCTCAAGATAGAGGCATTCCTTCCATTTGGGAAATTAACCATGAATTGGCATTCTCTTCCCACATTTATTCTCCAGACCAGGAAGTTACAGGAAGAGAACATAGGTGGGGTTTTTGCTTAGTATAGTTTAACAAGTTTAACAACAGAAGCTGGTAACATTCAGTGAGACAAGCAAGGTGACATTCCATAGTGCAATCTGCAACAAAACCTTGATTTTAGCAAACATTCTCTTCTTACAGCAATTTCCCATTATCTTTACATATCAATCAGTAACCTGTCTGTCTTTGAGCCCGCAACCTTGCTGTGTTACAATTCTTTATCTTACAACAGAGACTATAGCCTAGGGAAATTTTCCTGTCATTTGCAAGGTCGATATTTGAAACTGCAAGGCTTTGGAAAACCAGGCCCTGTGAAGTACATTTGCTTTATGCATACTCCACATATCCTCGTGAATTCTTCTGAGGAATTGCCAGTAAATTATTTCATTTCTTAAGCCCCTAATAAGTGTATAATCAAACAGAACTGGTAAATTATAGGGCCTATAGAGGACACCTCTGGCCAAGAACTATTCATAGTTTTCAAATGCACACACCCTAATCTTCATGTGTATTCATTACTTAAATGCACCTGTAGCTAGTGCAAACTTTACCTAGTAAATTCCAAGTATATTTTAAACTTTAAGTTTTTGCAGGTAACAGTATTCAATTTTAAACAATAGTACTAGGTTATAAGATATCCTTAGAACAATTTGAAGCAAATGACAATGAAAAAAAGTATATAAACTGGCAAACCTCCATACGTTGGGGGCATTTACCAGAGATGATAAGAAGTATGGTAGAAAATTTCATTCTTGTTAACTTTTGGAAGATGGTAAGTCTTTTTTGAAGAGGCTAACCCCCTCTTGAGGAAATTAATCAAAAGAAGTAAGGGCCGGCCCAGTGGCGCACTGGAGAGTGCACCGCTTGGGAGCGTGGCGCGCTCCCGCCGAGGGTTCGGATCCCATGTGGAGACCGGTTTCCGCTCACTGGTTGAGCGTGGTGCGGGCGCAACACCAAGGGTTGCGATCCCGTTGCCGGTCTCCGGTACGGGCGTGACACCAAGGGTTGCGATCCTGTTACCGGTCAGTAAAAAAGACAAAAAGGAAAAAAAAAAAAGAAGTAAAACCTGAGGCAGACAAAGGAGGAGCTGGCCCTGATTCCCTCTGGAAGAACTGGGAGAATAAAATATATGGACTCCAAATGTTTCTGGAGCTAGATGTATGATAAGTTCCGCTTCTGGCAAGACAGTGGATGAAAGTCCCAGAGCAACCCTCTGCTGGAAACAACTAATGCTGGATAAAATAAAATAAACAATCTTTAGAATAAAAGAAAACAAGCAACACTAGGGGGCCAAAAGTTTAAACGAAAGCCAGAACTTAGAGCATTAAGTGAGCACTGAAGGTTTTCATCTCAAAAGTGTTTGCCAAAGCGATGACTCTGAGCTTCCATTTTAGTGTGCTCTTACAGCACAGCAGACAGGAGACAAAGGTCAGGGCACTTCCACTGTGGGATCCGTTAAGGAACACTGCTGCTGCATAAAGCTGGGCCTCAAAAAAATTATATACTCAGTGTAATGGTGAACTAGATATAAACCCGTCCCCAATGTCCATCCTACCTCAGTGGCCTACACAGAAAATTACTAATCTTGAGTCAGTGGGGAAAAGCATCTCCTCCCATGAGAATTCGTACCATAAGCCTACCCTTGGTCGGGTTTATAGCCTAAAATCATACTCTCTGGATGGGTCAAAAACACCCAAGTCAATAATAGAAAATGGTCAAAAGCTGGGGTGCTCCAAGATATCTGGTGGATATAAATGGAGATACCCCCTGGAAGAACCCACCTTCAATCTAGGCCAGGAATTCCCATAGGTATAAGTTATAAGGAATATAAGCTCATATTTAAAAAAGAAATCACAAAACAAGGAAACAAGGCACCATGAGTGAGATCCAGCAGAAGCATAGAAAGTTGAATTAGACTTTCAAGGACCTTAGATACGGAAAATACCAAATACAGACAATCAAGTTAAGTACGGTTAATGTCTTAAAAAGAGAAGAAGGGACTGGAAATCTTGTATACGGAGCAAAACACAATTTAACTACTAATCCAATTTAAAAAAGAACAAATAAAACTTCTAAAATGAGAAATATAATAAATGAAACACAAGTCTACTGGATGGGTTTAATAACATATAGACACATCTGTGATACCTTGGCTCTGGAAGCCATTCAGGTCATCTCAACTTGTTGGCCAGGTTTGGTGTGGATGACAAAGCAGTCTGCACAATCACCAGCACCCCCCAATATACCAGATTAATGCCTCAGGCCAAGCGGAAAGGTCAACAGAGAAATGTAAGGAAAAGATAGACTTTGATGGTTTCTGAGATTTCTTCAGCTGGCCAGGTCCAGGACCCTGAGGGGGCATGGTTTAAGTCAATGCTCAGGCTGGCCTCACTCTCTTGGCTCTGTTGACAACTGCCTTCATTAAATGCTGTTGCAACAGATTGAGTGGACTTGGTCCCAGCCTTTGTCATGGTCAACAGAATGACAAACTCATGGTAGCATTTGCCAGGAGCCAAGCTGGTGTAGAAACATGAGTGGATAAAGACAATTATCCAGGGTTCTCTTGTGTTTCTGCACATCTTGTAAGTGGAGGCACTGACTGTCCTCTGCTCTGAATTTTCATTTCAAGGATGTCTGTATAGCAAACAGCCTTAGAAGATAAAGACAGTGTCTTCCTCTTTGGAGAAAAGGGCAAGCTTGTTTCCTTTATATAATAAAGACCATATTTCTCTTCAGAACAAGGGACAATGTTTACTGCCCATTATAAAAGATTTGGGTTCCCTAAGCTCAGGGTTTCTCCTCTATAATTCGACCCATTTGGGCCCATCTGCACTCCAGTGGGACTCTGGAGCAAGGGGAACTGGTACAAATATGCTGATGCTCAGGCTGCTTGTCATTCTGTGAGAAACAGCGTCTATTGTCTCTAATCCAGGAGTCCTCATGTCTCCTGCCAGCATCCATAAGACTGTTGCAGGCTAAAGTGTTAGCTTGCAAGCAGGGGTAAAATCTCAGACCCTTCACAGTTCTAGATCCAAACCACTCACAAGAAAATAGGCAAGAAAATCAAAGAGGCAATTCACAGAAGAAAAATCAGAAAAGCCAACAACATATCAAATAGATGCAAATTAGAACTGCAATGAGATATCACTTCACGTTCACCGGCCTGACAAAAATTGGTCTCACAATATTAAGTGCTAGTGAGGCTAGGAAGCAACTCAACAGAGATACTACTGCTGAGAGTGTGAATCCGCTCAATCACTTTCGAAAACAATTTGACTTTCTTGCACAGTTGAAGATGTACATAACCCACACACCGGCAATACCACTCATGAGTCAGGTTCTCAGCACTTCAAAGGTTATTATGGATTCTTTGAAAATGGCTGGGCCCATATCATGGAATGAGAACTATATACCATTTATTAGAAGCTAATGTAACAGTTAACATATGCAACAAACTACAAACAAAATACAATAATAATAATTTCCATTATCTACAACTTCCCATTTAGAAACTAGTGAAATCTTAATCAGAGCACTGGTAAGAGACACAGCCCTGTCAGGACTATTTGAATCATCCCCTTTCCAGCCCCCTCGTTCCAGGCATTTATCCATAATGCCGTGCTAAGCCCCTCCCAGCTGATAAAGCCTTTATTACTTTCTGTCAAGAATTCTTAATCTGTCTGCAATTCCTCAAGTTCTGACTTTAAATGAGAGTCTTCATTAACTGGATCTCAAAGTGCTCTTATATGTTTCAAATTTTAAAAGATGGGCTGTGTTATGGGTTAGGATCCACCTTTTATACTTTCACCTTGGTTTGAGGGGCTCTCTATAAATAACCTCTAACATGTTCCCATGAAATTAAAGCCCCACATATCTCCAAGGTTAGAGCCCTGGTGATTTCTACACAGCAAGAAAACTCAGCAAGCTCTTAAGACTCACATAAATCAGAGATGCCACAGACTGACGAGCAAGAAAGGCGAGGGTTGGAAGTCTGAGGAGTCCAGCTGACGCAGCCCGGTACCCCCAGACTCCCCAAGGGGAAGTTCCTGAAGTTTGAATTTTCCCTAATGAAAGAAGGAAAGAAGCATGTGATTTAATTACTTCTTAACTATTTAAGTATGGCAAAAATGTCTACAGAGAAAAAAAGTTGCCCACCCACAGAAACATCTCCTGCTTAGCCCACAGTGGTAGCATGGAGAAAGGGACCTGCCTGCTGCTGTCCAGTGCTTTGTGGAGCACTGGACAACTCGGATTACAGAAGCTGGCACTAGGCTGCATGTAAGCAGCTCTGCAGCCCCAGGCAGGCACCGTCCAGAACAAAGCAAACTGTGGTGTGACCTGTTAACCAAACCACACACACTTACAGAGCGTATGTAATGTGCAAGAGCCTGTTCTGGTGCAGAGTGGCCCTCTGGGCAGTTTAGACCCCTGTCAGTATAAAGGAATTGCTGCTAGGCAGCTGGTGTCTGCAGCCACCTGTGATCCACTGTGCTCATCCCCAATCATTCAGAGCACAGTCCCTGAAGTCCAGAAGACAGTGAGAGAAGACAGGACATTTTCCCCAGAGTAATGTATAAAATAAGCCAAAAGAATTTTACTTTTCAGTGTTTGTGGCAAATGAGCATGTTGCCAAATTCATATTCAAGCAAAATTTGATACGCCAAAATATTATAGCGAATGGGAATTTGACTAATAGTATATGGGACAGTATTTGAACCTAATTATCTGCCCCCAAAATAGATGGAAATTCAAAATTAAACAGGAACATAGTTGTGGTTAACTAGAAAGGGGAGGAGGCAGAAAACTAGGAAAATATCAATCTCCAATATTCTCAAATTAAATGTACTAGTCATTAATTTTCTAAGACTATTCAAGGAAGAATTGATCAAGTCAATTTAACATAGGAACTAAGAACTCATAAAATCAGTCAGTGAATCTAAGGAAGTATGAATCTAGTGTGTGAACAACAAAGGCAGCAAAACTGTTAGGGACATAACTTGTACACTTAAAAGCGTTGAAAGGCTATGAAAATCAATCACACTGTATAAAGAAGAATCCACTAATTACCCTGATTTCACCATCACAAGTTGTGCATAGGTATTTATGTTCGATGCTGCACCCCACAGACATGTACAATCAACTATGTTCCAATAATAAATAATAAATAATAAATAAGCATTGAGATTTGAAAGGAACCCAACACCAATACCGTGAGCACCCATATCTTCCCAGACATTCGTGGTAGGCGCCTTACAAAACAGACATGGGCACTCCTATTTCAGAATGTCTTCTTTTCTTTTCTTTTCCTCTTTGGTGGCTGGCTGGATCTAACCCTGGGAGACTATTTTCTTACAAAGTTGTCCCAATAGAAAACGAGGCCACGGATGATTGACTATTAACTATATAGGGGTCTAAAAAGATCATTCATATATCATGACTCTGGCAGAGATTTCTTATTTCAGTCAGGTACTGAATGCCACAAAAGACGTGCAGCTGAGGGGTTAAAAAAATGGTGTAGCTAAAATACGACCTCATTTCCTTGCTAAGCCTATGTCCATCCTGCAGGCCCAGTGTAGAAACAAGACACAAACAGGAAGGAAATTACATTTGAAAACAAAATGCTGTGTTTTGCCTTCCAACCCATCTTAAACTAAGTGGTACCAGCACTCCTTGTTACAAACTTAATTTCTTTCTTTTTTTTTTTTTTTGTCCTTTTTGAGACCGGCCGCACCACGCTCAGCCAGTGAGTGCTGTGAGAACACCGGTCATCCCTATATAGGATCCAAACCCGCAGCGGGAGCGCTGCTGCACTCCCAGCGCCGTACTCTCCTGAGTGCGCCACAGGCTCAGCCCAAACTTAATTTCTATGCACAAAGAAATGCCTTCAACAAAATACACGATATGTACAATGCCTAGGACATCCCATTCAGTGCCAATGACACTTAAAATATTTCTTGGGGCAGATCCCGGTACACTCTAATTTAGAGTGTTAAGTTGAGCAAATAAAGAGGAGGCTAAGGTTTTCTCTTTATTTTCAGGTTTAGGGATTTTACTCTTCAGCGCCAATACTTTGTAACCCAGCGTGTCCAAAAGAGAAACGTCACTGCGTGTTGTCACAACAGTTTCACTGATGCTGTGGCCTGTCACATGGGGGATCAAAACCAATCACTATCTTTCTTGTCCCCAAATTTCCAAGTCAGGCTTCTAGGGAAATTTTCCCATCATAAAAAGATTATAGAATTCATGATATATTTCCTTTATCCATAATTCTCAAAGAGCATGGCCATTTTGTAGTAAACTGATAACCTGTGCGACCATTTTAAGATATATTTTGCTTTCTCTTTTCAGAAGCAGGATTAAAACCCTCAGTGAGGAAGAGGCTCCCTGAGCGTGTCCAGTTTTCTCCTCTTCCTTCCACAGGTTGCACGCAGACCCCTCCCCAGAGATCCTGTTTATAAGGGAAGTGCGAACAAGCCCAACGATGCCCATGGATAACCTGATTCAGACTTGAAGGATCTTGCTCCCAGAAATCATTTCCATTTTCCTAACCTGTGTGTTAGTTTTTCCTGGAAGACCTAAATTCAATGTCATTTTTCCCAAGAAAATGAAAAGATCACTTCAGCATCACCTCCACAGCTCTTCCTGTGGTTTTCCTTAAGGTTTGCCTCTCACTCCTCGTACACGCCACATTAACGCTGTACCTGCTTCTGACTACACTCTCCTCGACCCACCTCTGCAGGGGAGGCAGGGAGGCGGAGGCCAGCGCTCAGCTGAAGCCTCACGAGGTGCCGAGAGGACCCGCCATTCTGCACCAGGAAAGCTGGCCCAGCGGCCTTGGCCTTCGCTCGTACTTTCAATCCTGTAATCATCTTCAAGACTTTCTGGGGAACTCTCTCTAAACTATCCCCGCATTGTAGAACCAGACAGTTCTAGAGCCGGAAGAGACTTTGTAAATGTTATCCAGCCTTTGACAGAAGAGAAACTGAGGCCCAAAGAGGCAAAGTGACAAGCAGAAGGTCCCCTGGCTGATTACTGATGGCGTTTCAGCTGGAAATCATGGGTCCCAGTTCCCATGAAAACATGTTACCTCTGCTATGCAAGATGCAGCCATGTGGAAGCTATCCTCACTTTACACACTTCCCGTGTGGAAACGTCTCAGCGGCAGTCACACCACAGACAACCCTGTCCCTGAACAACGCGCCTTGCATCATGTCCTGTCGCACCCGTCATTTAAAGGGGTATTAGTGCCTGAGGCAAACGTGGCAGCTCACTCTTCAGCCTGCAGACCCCTGTCCACAGGAAGGAGACATCACGACCAGTGGACATGAGGTCACTTCTTTCAAAGCCTGTTGGTCACCACCAGCGCCTTGCCCTGCCCAGGGGCCCAGGGCATTGAGCTGGGGACCAGACCCCCCCACACAACCAGGCATACCACTATGCCAAGGAGCATGCCAAAAACATCACCTCCATGTGGGTGGCCCACCACAGCCACCACAATAACCACAGCTGCTGCGAAAGTGGCTAGACGCCACAACCACATGTGGATGGTCCTCCAGCCACTGGAGTGCACTGACACAAGGGCAGTCACCAGCAGAGACCAAAGAAAAGAAGAGGACGTCTCTCTCCACAAAGCCCATCTCAGAGTGACGGAAGAAGTAGCTGCTCTATGATAATATTGGGGGACCTGAATACACCTCTCCGCATTGGACAGATCATCTAGGCAACAAATCAGCACAGTAACTGTTACTCTTTCAGGTGGAGAAAAGAAATCTAAGGTTATCAGAGGTAGGAGGGGAGCAGAAGAGCGGTACAGGGAGAGATTGGGCAAGGGGCATAAAGAATAAGTACAATTTGTAACAATATACATACTAGTAATATTGATTTGATCAATATATGTCCACATTGAATCCCCAAAATATGTATAATCAATTATGATTCAATAAAAAAAATAAAAAATAAAAGTCTGCTGGTGATCAGTCATGTACAGACAGAAAAGTGTGTAGCTGTGGTGTTCCCTGTCTCCCAGGGGTGAATATATGAGACGTTTTGTCAAGATCAGTAGTGCAAAGAGGAAGCCGACCAAGACAGACAGACGTGCAGCAGAGAAGCAAAGAGTGACAACGCTGGAAGCAAGACTGCGATCTGCCGTCAGTGGAGTTACGGAAGGACAGCTGGGTGGGGATGGTGGCCCTGGGCTGTCCAGGAGGCTCCTGGCGTGCAGCCAGTGAGGGTGTGCTCGCCAACAGAAGAGGCAAGTGGCTGTGGTGGAGTGAGGGAGATGGCCCAGGGAACGCGAAGCTGGCCAAAAAATGCCCATCAGAAGAACTCTCCGAGGGCCGGCCCGGTGGTGCACTGGAGAGTGCGCCGCTTGGGAGTGCAGTGGCGCTCCCGCCGAGGGTTCGGATCCCATGTGGAGACTGGTTCCCACTCACTGGCTGAGCGCGGTGCGGGCACAACACCGAGGGTTGCAATCCCGTTGCCGGTCCCCGGTACGGGTGCGACACCGAGGGTTGCGATCCCATTACCGGTCAGTAAAAAAAAGAGACAAAAAAAGGAAAAAAAAAAAAAAAGAAGAACTCTCCGAGATGTCCCACAACACAGCGAGCACAGGGGTGAAGGATGCACTGGCTGCTGGTCTTAACTAAGGAAGCAGTGTGACAATTCATCAGGGCACAGGGAGATGCTCCCTCCAGACTGTAAGTTTCAGAGGAGGAGGAGGAGCCAGCCCTGGTCACGCTTATTTTGCTTGGCTCTGTCCCTGTTAGTGCTAACCTAAACATCTCCTTTTTGCTGCTGGTAGAATCTAACTGAGGCTTAGCTTACGGGGAACCAGCCCCTGCTTTCTAGAGGCATGGAGAGATATTTTTATATTTCTTTATTCAGAAGCAATCACCATCTCTTGGAGTCCCAACAGTGTGTCGGGGACTTGCCACAGGACATGATGACAACCCTTGAGAAAGAGATTGTGACTCGTCCAAGACACATGACAGATCTGAAACCCAAAGCCAGTTCTCCTGGCTCCAGCCCCGGCTCTGCCGTCCCCACACAGCCTGTCTGGGTGTCCTCTGTGGGAAGGACGGTGCTTCTGATGATCAGTGGATGTTGCAAGTCATCATCTGTCACAAACGGCGATGGAACTAAGCAGGGCTTCTCGTTGGGAATGTTGGCCCAGGGTCATGAACCGACGGCCAGCAATCATAACCCTCACCCATGCCTTTCGTAGAAGAGGAAGTGTGTATTCCAGAGATAAAGAAAGGAGTATTCTCTGTTCCTCAGTTCTCTTGGAGCCTGTAACTGTGCATTTGGAGATAGCAGATATTCTTTAAAGCCGTTCTCTTTCCTTTGTCATCTTCTTCCTGGTGTACAGTGTCGGTGTGCTCCCCAAAAGAAACAAAATCATCTCAGAAAGGGCCTTGGGCAAAGCACACGTGTGTGCTGGTGCTCTGGCTCCTGTCCCGCACTCCTGTGCTCATGGCTGCCACTCCCGTGATTGCTCCACTTACACTGAGCCGCCTTAAGCTTCAGCGACAGGTTTCTTTCATAGCCAGGAAGCTTCTCTGGTACTTTTTCCTCTTTCCCCTTCATATTTATTTTCCTTATTTGATACTTTAAATTAAAAATATACAGAAGTTTTTATTTTATTTATTTATTTATTTTTCCTTTTTTTTTTTTGTCTTTTTTCGTGTCCGGCAACGGATCGCAACCCTCAGTGTCGCGCCCGTACCGGACCGGGACCGGCAACGGGATCACAACCCTCGGCGCCACGCCCGCCCCTCGCTCAGCCAGTGAGCAGGAACCGGTCTGCATGTGGGATCCGAACCCGCGGCGGGAGCACCGCCACGCTGCCCAAGCGGCGCACTGCAGCAGTGCGCCCCGGGGCCGGCCCATTATTTATTTATTTATTTTTCCTTTTTTTTTTTGTCTTTTTTCGTGTCCGGCAACGGATCGCAACCCTCAGTGTCGCGCCCGTACCGGACCGGGACCGGCAACGGGATCACAACCCTCGGCGCCACGCCCGCCCCTCGCTCAGCCAGTGAGCAGGAACCGGTCTGCATGTGGGATCCGAACCCGCGGCGGGAGCACCGCCACGCTGCCCAAGCGGCGCACTGCAGCAGTGCGCCACGGGGCCGGCCCATTATTTATTTATTTATTTATTTATTTTTAAGTCTCAATTCCCATTTAGAATCCTCGGGATAATTTTCCTTAGGAGAAGGGAACCTCGTACGCGGTAGCATTTGCTCTAGTAGCCGGTGGTGGTGGGGAACGTGTTGCCTGCCAGAGGCAGCCACAGACCACCAGCTATCTGTGGAAAAGGATTTTCAAAGGCTGCAAAGAACAGAGAGATTGCAGATGCACAAGGGCTGCATTTCTCAGTGATACTATTTATAACAGTACTTAGGACCATCTTCCATACAACAGAGGGGAAAAAAATCACAGAGGTAAGTCATAAAAAGATAAGCTAAAAAAATTTAAATACCTTTAGTATCAATCTCCACTTTCAGGCACATACACTTTAAACATTTTATCACTTATCGTCAGTTGGTAGTGACTACAGGTAAGCCACTAGAGACAGAATTCACACACAATCAGAACTTAAAATTCCAGGCCACACTGCCGCATCTCACGTTCACGTCAATGCCAGCACATGTCCTGACTCGCACGACAAAGGCCGCTCTGAGTTGCCCTTCATTCTCGAGCATTTCCTCCCCCAAGTTCTTTCTATTACAGCAAATATTTGCTGCATCCACGGGCCTACAACAACTGTCTGGACATAAAGTCCCTACAAGACAGAAATGAATCCATCTCCAGTAGACCACGGTGAGCTGATGAGAAGGGACCACAGCCTGTGCAAGCAAGGCTGCTCGGGGATGACCACACGGACTGGCGAGGATCCGCCTGGCCGAGCTAGCTGAGAAGACATGTTCCGTATGCAGGTCCCCCTCAGGGTGTGGTCCAAACAGTCCTCCCAGCCAGCATACCCTGGTCGGTGGTCCTGGCCCACACTGGCTGCAGGAGCAGAACTACAGAGCTTGGCTCCTCCCACGACCAGCTGGAAACTGCTTTACCTTTTCCCCTAGATTTATTTTTTTCCCTTTGTAAAGAGTCAACAAATAATTGGGAATTTACTAGCTAGCCATACTGTATATTTATGAGCTTTGCACTTAGTGTTTTTTTAATGACTTGGTGGCTAGTATGAACTTCATACACAAAAAGCTGGTAATACACATACCGATAATTAGTATTCAACTGTAGGTGTATAACAGAATTAATAAAGCTTAAGCCTAAATAGGACCATTTTAGAAAAGAATCATCACAAAATGCAGCTGGATACAGTCCTGAGAGCTGGTTAGTCAGTCAGAACCAACCCAGAGGTGTTGACTCTAGCATGGAATTCTAAGAGCTGTGACACCAACTGATAAAACTAAGTCATTCATTAGTAAAAGTGCCAAACCAAGTGATATGAAGCTTTGAGCCAAGAGCGAAAGAAGGCACAGGCCAGCCGGCATCGGAGTGGTGGGGATGGCTTCACACACTATTTGCAAAACTTATGGAATATTTGGTACTTTAGTGGTACTTCAAAGCCTCCTGAATGTTTGCAATATTATTAAACTTGTTCTCAACAGGGAATTACCCATTACTTTCTGACCTAGAGCTGTCCACTGTGCTTATCCAGAACTTCATTCAATACTGTGTACAGCACTAATTTCAAAGAGGTTTCAGGCCAATAGAATAAATGGATTTTAAGTGTTATGTTTTCTTAGAAGAATCAAAACCACATTTTTAGCACAATTTCAAATGTTTCAAAATATTATTTTAGTTGCTAAAACTCTTGAAATAAAACCTCCTTTTTTGCAGAATGTCCTTTTATTTATTGTGAATTAAACCAAACCAAACAAAACAAAAAACCCCTTTCGCTCACCTGTCCCTGATTCTTAGAGAGGGACGTGTGTGTGCGTGTGAGTGTTGGGATGCTGTGTGCACACACATGCACACACACACACACGCACACTTGACTCCCCTCCTCTCAGTCCTGACCTTTCAGCAGGTTTCTGTATGCTAACACCCAGCCACTGGCTGGCAGAGCTTTCACAAGGTGCCCTTCAAGACTGAAAAAAAAAAGAAAAGAAAACCAGCAACACAGTTTGAAAATAGACAATGACAACTATGGAGGGCTGGAAAGAGAAAGAAAGGAGCTAAGGGTGAGACCCAGACAGACAGACAGACAGACACGCTCAAGGAAGCCGCTTCCACCCAGGGTCTGGGCTGCGTGGCTCGTCAGGCAGGTATTCAGTCTTCACGTCTGCAGACTTGCTTAGCATCGTAATCGGCTGTCTGCCTGGGAGGATGAGGTAATGTCTAGGTTTAATGCCAAAATCTCTCTAACTGGCAGGACACATCGGGTAAATATTTCTACTGCAGGAGACACATTCATTTGCTGCTGCTGCCAGTCTTATTATTATTGTTATCATGCTCATTAATAATAATACTTAGCCATTGTACCTGTTTAAGATCGAAGATGGGAAAGGCAGGGCTTTTGCTGAAATCCTGTTAGCAGGTGTGGGAGGAAAGGGGTAAGCTCACACTCCACTCCAGCTCCACGTTCCCCCTAACAATGACAGCTGCAGTCCCAGCCTCCTGCAATCCCTCCCAACATCCTTGCTGTGCAGAGACCCCCTGCAACCTCCTCTCCAGGTGGCTGTAAATCTGCATCCGATCAAGTTTCCCCCCATTTCATCATGTCAGTGAGGATGGGTTGGGGGGTGGAGGGCAGGCGGGGCTTGAAGCCTCCTTCAAGCTACCTTCACAATTGTAATATTTAGAAATACAGTAGAATTTACTGCTCACATTGCCAATGGTTTCTTCTCCCTTCTAAAAAATATCTCTAAATTTGCTATGCCATCTATTTTTCATGGTCTGCTCTGTGGCTCACTGTGGTGCCAATACCCCCAGGTCTCCTATCTCGTTCCCTGGACGATCTTGTCTCTGTGGTTACTGTCAAAAACCAGCATTAGTGTTGCGGCGAATTGTCTTGCAGAGGCTCTGACGGCAGTGCTCGAGGCTTCTCTCCTCTCATTTAGATTCCCCGTTGTTACTAGGTGAGGCCTCTGACGTCAGCCTCCGTTCAGCTAAAAACAGGATGTTTTCTCTGGGAGTCAGGGCCTGCATGCAGACATTCACGTAGGTTCACCAAGGACCATCTACAAGGGTCAGCACAAACTGCCACCACTTTGATCTCCTCTCACTGAGGAGTTGGGAATAACGCTGCCCTCACATAGGCTTTATTCCAAGAGGGGGCAGCAAAGCATGATGCCAAGGTGACGCCTTCCAGGACAGGCTCTGCAGGAGTGACGTTGTTGGTGGGCGGTGTGAAGGGACGCTGAGCACCCAGCATCATCTGGCAGTGAGGGGCGTGGCCGCCGCTGCACCACCTTCCAGTGACAGGAGCATCCCAAGGGTGGGACTCAGGAGGCAGCTCTCCACTGTGCCAAGTGTGGGAAGGTCACGAGATTGACACTGTTCTTGTGCCTTGGTCAGGGCCCAGCCCACCCAGCTTGCTGCTCAGAACGTCCACACCGCAACTCCATCAGGCTAATGTCTAAATATCTTTTTAAAAGGCCAAACCCTCCATAAACAAAGAGTTTCAAGTTATTCTGAACATTTCCAAATTTGTCTTGGACAACATGTCTACACAAAAATGTGCTTCAGAATAGGAAGCCAAAAGTCCCTGTGAACAGGGAAGGTGATGCTTTAGAGACAGGAGGAAAGCAGGGGACCGCAGTGGTGTCTTCTGCTGCTGGACAGTGCAGTCATGCTGTCTGTCACAAGAGCAGTTCTGGAAGGGAGTTGAGAGCAGAAAGGAAAGGAACATGGAGACTTTCCACAGCTGGGAGGTGTGTGGCCAGAGGACCTCTTCAATGTCACTCACCCAGGCTTCCTCCCACATGACAGTGGCCCCCTCACACACGCACCACCCCCACCAACAAAGTCTCTCTCCTCACTGCAGCTTTGGTTTTCAGAAGTCATCCTTCCTTCTCCAAAAGAGATGACTTTTGTCACATACAAGAAAATTAAGATTCCCCAAATGTATTTTGAACCGATATCATGACATGAAGTCCACTTGTGCCTTTTTATAATGTTTAGTGAACTGTTTTTGAAAAATGGTAATAATTAAGAAGGGTTGAAAATGTATAGTAGTCACCCTTTAAAAAACACTATAAGGATGCTTTTTAAAGTTGTAATAAAAAGAAGCTAAATAAAATTCCCAGTAGCTAAGCACTCTAGACGAGAGAATGTTGATTACAAGTCAGGCAGCAGACTGGATGGAAATTACTAATTAATTGAACAGTATAGCTTTAAAACACATTAATTCATCTTACTAATTGTATTTTCTGAATACACAGACATTTTTAATGTTCTGGTAAACTAATAAAAACAAAATTTTTAAAGATTATTAATGGGAGGTTCTAATCCCTATGCCTGGGGTCATCTGTCTTCAAGTCCCTGAGGTTCTGGCCGGGGAGCCGGCTGCCTGGAGATTTTCTGGAACACGTGAGTGTGTGAACATGACGTTTATACTGTGTGGCTTTAATCTTGGTTTACAGTAATGCAGTGGTTTGTGGTGAATGCCACAGCCCTTGAAGTCACACCCTTTCCTCCCACCTCCGCACCCCTTTATTAACCTCAAGCAGGGGGACTCTAACTCCAGTTCTAAAACCAAGAGCCACATTTCTGTGACATGCTCCTCTCTGAAACCATCAGCAAGTGACCCAGTTCAGTGCTGATTCCTGAGTCCCCCAACTCCAAGCTCTAAATTTAACCAGATACTTTAAAGGTTGAATTTTGATCTCCTCTGTTCTTCATCTCCACAGGGGCCATGGCTTAACTTCCACAGGAAAGATTTAGGTCAGATGAAAAGATGGTTTTAAAATCTTCAACAAAAGATTTGTTAAGCATTAGACTGTGCTACTGACTGTGGAAACCTCATCCCCTGAAAATCTTTTAACAGTCTCATTCACCCCCAACTTCAAGCAAGATGCCACTAAAATCATTCTGGGCAACGAGCCTGCCTTGTTTTTAAGGTGTGCTTTTTGTTTTTCCAGAGGAACAGATTCCACAATCTTCCTTAACAGTCTACTCTAGTTCCTGAGAGTCTTCACGACTCAGGATTCATTTCCTTATGCTTAACCTAAGTCTTCAAAGCTGCCGGAGCTCATTTCCTCCCGAGCTCTCACTGGTGCCGACGGAAAGCAGCTGGTGGCCGTCCTCTGCATAACAACGCTGCCTGCTCCTCCAAACACAGCCAGACCTCCTCCAGACCAAGAAAGGAGCCAGAGAGGTGGCAGGACAGACAAGAGGACTGGAGTTTGTTATGGGATTTAAAAAGGGGACTTAAGGGGGAGCCGGAGGAGTGCAAAATCAACAGGAAAAATTTCCACAAGGAGGCTGGCAGTTGAAGGCTGAGCTACAAGATGGAGGTCTTCAGGATTGCTGAATTTTGAGAGAGAACTGTGCTTATGATTTTTCTATGTGATCCAGGTGGGGCATGTGACCCCTCTGAGTTTCAGCTGTCATCCCAGTACATAATGAATAACTTCATTGCCTGAAGACAGGGCCTGGGCCCAGGTGACCTCTGACATCCTTTCTTGCTCTAGAATCTGTGATTTTATTAACCTATTCATGACCCATCTTAGCTACTCTAAAGGTCATTGACCCAATTCTGAGAAGCACCTAAGGGAAGATTTAAGAATCCTGGATGTATTACTTCCCTTTCTACTAAGCCACATTATCAGTGACACCCCATCTCAGGAACATCATGTTCAGGAAAGGGGAAAGAAACACACCCTTGTATTTCCTCCAAAAGACCAATGAAAGAAAAGCTCCCTGTCAGTGACAGCTCCAAAGCTGTTTCTCAGGCTGATGAAGAGAAAACATTTGTCGACTGAAGGCGGACTTGGAGAGCAGATGAGACACATTTACAATTTCGTTTGTCAGTAGAATCTTAAGCTCTGAGATTTGTCAAAAAAGAGCAAAAGAAATTTGGGTTCAATTTTTTTTTTCAATTCAGATTTCCCATTCCGTACTTTCCCCTCCCATTCACCTCTTTGACAATGGAATCAAAACTCCCTCGATCCATGAAGTGAAGCCATTAGACCAAATGATTCCTGGTCTCCCTTCCATGGAACTCTACATTCGTGGAGGTGCACTGGAATTTGACCAGTCCTTCCTTAGTGTCCCACCGCATGAGCCCTTCAGAACAGTCCTACACACTTACATGCAGAGGTCATGTTCTCGGACAATGATTCACTTGCTGTGGAAACTTGGTGAGCTGGAAACCTCTCCTCAATGCCGAGTAAGACCTCAAGAGCCATCCTAACTGCAGAGTGGGAGTCGCTAGGGTCAAGTTGAACAGGCTTGAGTTGTGCCTTGAACTGAGCATCAGCGCATTAGCATCGCTCTCGGTACTGCAACAACCGGGCAGCACGGCCTTGAAGGACAAGAGCAGGGAGAAGACACCAAATCACAAACTACCAGTTAAAAAGACGTGCTTAGCAATCATGTAAGAATTCATCGATAAAGCCTATATCCTGGGAGGCAATGCCCAACACCCAAACTTCTAACCACTTACCTATTTTCTTCAAGTTCCCACCATAAATATCATTCACTTAATACATATTTTCTATATAACAGGCATGTGTCAAAATATATCATAATAGAAGATACATTTTACTGGTTTTATGAAACTCAGAAATAGACCTCAGAGAGGCCCTTAAGACAGAATTTCAGTGGGCACATGGCACTGCGGACTCGTCAGGAAGAAGCTCGTACCTCCAGTTCCTAAGCTCTTCAACTGAGGCCATGCTGAAAATGAACAGTAACACGCTGTTCTGGTTTTCATAAACTGAAGCTCCCTGAAGCAGAGGTTAGATGAAGATTTTATTTCTCCTTTCAGTGTATATATGCTTTTGTGGCAGGCAAGCCAAAAGCTAACACAACTGGAATACAGTAAACGTCAATATTTAGTCTGCGCCTTCCCCTTCCGTTTTTAAAGCACAGTGAGACATCTCAGCGTGATCCACAGCAGCCGCGCTGCTGCTGCTTCTCGGCTGACGCCCGCTCTGTCTGTTGCTAGGGGATGTTTGCAGTCAGCTGTCCTCCAGACACAGGCAGCCTCCTGGTGGCCACTGCTGACAGCCCCACCAACCCATGCCAGATGACACAGCACCATGTCTGCAGTGTCTGGGGCCAGAGGCCTCCACGCCACAGGGCACCAGCAGTGCCTGTGCGGTCCTCATGCCCAGGGTGGGGGGTAGCAGAGTGCCGACAGGGCATGTAGCACACATTCCTCTGCCTGTGGACTGTGGGGCCAGAGGCAGGGCTGGGTGTAACTGCGCTCCCTTCCCCCACCTCCCTTTGCTGTCTCATGTACCCTTTTCTCTAAGAGAGCAGGTCTAGCAGTGACAAAGCAAAGAAGCTGAGTTCTGCTCTGAGCTCCAGGATGGGATTTCCTGGTGCAGACACTGAAAACCATTTACTCTCTGCCCCACTCAATTCCTTGCTTAAAGAAAAAAAGCTCTTATGTTATTAGTCAGGCAGGGCATTCTATGCCTTAATGAAAGGACACTATTCAAATATCGGAAAATATTTCCAAAGCATTCAAAGCGATTTCCAACTAAGAATACCTTTCTTCTCGGAACCTTAGGAACACCAAAGCCAGCAGCAGTAGCGTGTACAGTACAAAAGAGGGAAAATGGCTCATTTGTTTTACACAACATATTTTCAGTGATCAGTGCTTCCAAGATCTACTTTTTGAAGGTTAATTTTCTCTCATTTTTCCTACTCCTAAAAGCTGATTCCATAGTCTAACAAAAATGCAAAATAATAATAATAGTAATAATAATGCAAAAACAACCTTCATGACCGTGTTTAAAATAGAACTACATTTTGGGGCCAAAAAAAAAAAAGAAAGAAAGAAAAAAGAAAAGAAAAGACTCACATGATTAAAAAGGAAAACCAGAGTGTGAGGACAAGCTTGGGATGAAGGGTATGTGCGTTCCCAGTATCAGTGGACTCACAGACAGTGTTTTTAAGATGGTCTGAAACAATGAAACTTAATAGCTGTGAGCAACATGTCAGGTGTTCAGAACACAAGGGATTACATCTTAGAATTCTCTTCTACTTACCAAACTCATTTTTTAAAGGAAAAGCAGGAGCATGGGAACTGCGCGGTGGAGGGAAGGAAGAAGGGAGGGGTGTACCTCTGCCTGGTGCTCCCCAGGGCATGCAGTGGCCCAGGTGCCACAGGACTGGCCCGCAGGGATCTGGGAAGCACCCACCACCGATGAGTACAGGTGTGCTTGTGCAGAGGGGCCCACAGGAGGGTCACCCGCCACAGCCCAGATCTGCCTGGGAAAGAAATATGGGCCTGGACATGCTCCCCAAGACTGCAGAGGCCCCACTCCCGATTAAGGTCAGACATGCTCCTGACCATCCTGTGTCCTCTTCAGGGAGGTGCACTGTCCTGCAGGGCCAAGGGAGGAGGCTTTGCTGAGGAGCTGTCCCTGCTGACTGGACTATAGGAAGAGTAAGTGAATGGCAGCAGGCCGGGACCAGGACATGGGAAGGCAGAATCACTTTGTTACACTAAACAAAACAGACATGCCAGGTGATTTTTACCTTCACAGCAAGGCAAAACAGAAACCGGTGAAATCCTGGGTAGTGAAAGGATATCACTTCACACAGAGGTAACTGGGAACTAGAGGAAGCCTTAAAAAGACAAGATTTCATCAAGAGCCTGGGAATATCAGGGAGAAATCCTAGATTCCCTTTCTCAAATGCTGGGGTGGAGGAGTCTTGACGGCTGTCCATCCTCATACAGAGATGGCTCTGTACTTTCAAGCCCTGACGGGACCACAGTTTCAACCCTTCCTGACCATTCAAGAATGTGAATGTAACCTGTTTCTGGCCAGATGTGCCCTCACAGTGGAACACGAGGGTTTCAGAGAACAACCAGGTGCACCTTTAGCTCCTGCCTTCTTAGCTCTGCTGTGGGCCCACAGTGAATGAAGGGCAAACAATATGTGAAAGCAGCACGAACGATGCCTATTGCATTAATTATACCCACGACATACAGTATCACAGCGCAAGATACAACAGAGCAAGCTTAATAGTCATCCATCAATCTCGTGACAGAAACATTGCTACCCTTCCGTGCAGTGGTTAATGCAAGCCTGCACCAGTGTGTAAAGCATTGGCCTGACACACCGTGGACTCACACATCATCCCCACACACCAGGAAAAATGCTGAGTCGAGAAACAGGAGATATGTTTGCCTGCCTCTAGTTCTGGGTCTTATTCTTCATCTGTAAAATGCATGTAAAAGTAGCCTCTGTACCACCTGAGGTTAACTTTATTCCTGCTTACTCATAAATATCTGCTGTACCGTACATATACAGACATTCTTGCTCCACTCAAACTTCTTTTGCTATATATATATATATATATATATATAAAAGCTGCTTTTGCTATAAAATCAAATGTTTGCATCTTCAGTGTGGGTTACTAAATTACAATGACCAACACTACATATAATCTTTAAGGAAACAGATACAAAATTGATTCACTGGTATGAGCTATCGATGATTTCAAATACATAAAGTATCTTAAAAGCACTAAGGAACTCAAACAACTTTACAAGAAAAAACAAGCAACCCAATTAAAAAATGGGCAAAAGAGCTAAGTAGGCAATTCTCTAAGGAAGATATACAAATGGCCAACAGTCATATGAAAAAATGCTCAACATCACTCAGCATCTGGGAAATGCAAATCAAAACTACACTGAGATACCATCTCACCCCAGTTAGGATGGCTAAAATCCAAAAGACTCTGAACGATAAATGCTGGTGAGGTTGCGGAGAAAAAGGAACTCTCATACATTGTTGGTGGGACTGCAAAATGGTGCAGCCTCTTTGGAGAAGACTTAACAACTACAACTCCTTGAAGTTGATATGACAAGCGAACAGAAAGGACATTGTTGGGTGGGAGGGAGGAGAGGGAGGAGGGAGGGGGGTTTCGGTAATGGGCCACAATAATCATCCTCATTGTATACTGACAAAATAAAATTAAGAAAAAAAAAACTGTGTTCCAAAAATACTAAAAAAAAAAAAAAAAGCACTAAGTCAGACTTATTGTCATTCAACTTTGAACATGTCTGGGCCAGCCTGGTGGCGCACTGGAGAGTGCGCAGCTTGGGAACGTGGAGGCGCTCCCGCCGAGGGTTCAGATCCCATGTGGAGACCGGTTCCCGCTCACTGGTTGAGCGCGGTGCGGGCGCAACACCGAGGGTTGCGATCCCGTTACCGGTCAGTAAAAAAGACAAAAAAGGGGAAAAAAATAAAAATAAAAATAAAAACTTTGAACATGTCTGTCTGAGGTCAACTCTCTGAAGGTCTCTGTCTTTAAGCTGGACATGCACACACAGGTGCAGGCTGGACAGGGAACATGACAGACACACTGGGTGACAGAGCTGGTGACCGACAACCACCGTCTGACCATGGAAAGGCAGCAGCCAGACCAGGGTTCCAGAGGTAATCAGCTACACACAGAGAAAGCATGTCTTTATCATCCTAGTGGCCTCACAGGTAGATGTTTACAAGCAGTTATCAGCAAAACACTGTCACATAAACACAGCACACCTCCCCCTCATTACTAACTACTCTGCACGGGACCCAGCAGGCTGATAAGGCCACCGCCATACCCACAGGGAGGTGGCCCTTGCACAGGGAGAGGAGCAGAGGTGCACGGGCACCACCACGCCTGAGTCAATCCCTCCCGCAGCCGGGGATCCACTGCTGCTAATTCTTGACATCTGAAAGATTCAGGCTAGAGATACAGAATGTCACTGACAGAGTTTGGATATGTTGTCCCCGCAAAGCTCATGTTGAAATCTGAACCCCAACTTGGCAGTTTTGGGAAATGTTTGGGTCACGGGGGACAAGCCCTGTGCCCTGCCTCGTGTCCCACTGTCCTCTTCTCCTGGCCTGTGGCCCGCACACTAGCAAAGCCTTGCCACACACTCTCATGGCCCCAGGACTGCTCCAGCCACCTGCCCAGCTCAATGCCCTCCAGCAGTGAAGGTCACACTTGTCAGGGAGATGGCACAATGTGCATTTTTGCTTTTTAAATTCCTTTTTTTCTTTTATGGAAAACATCATTAAAAATATATATTTCCCCTGGATACTTCTATAAATCACAAGGGAAAGCTGAAGAGGGTTTTAGGCTATACTCGTTAGTTTTTTTTAATTGAGGTATAATACACATATAGAAAAGCCACATATCATAATTTATGGTTATCATAAAGTGAACACACCCATGTACATTTTTTAACCTGGACTGTGATATTTTGAAATAAAAGCCTCACAAAAGAATACATAAGCTTAAAAAAAATGCTGAATTGAAATTAATTCTCTTGCTGCCATTTCATAACGGGGGCTGACAAAGTCGCGAACAAGCTCCAGGAAATGTGACATCTGCACCATGGAGATCCCGAGAGTGATGTGGGCACCTCAAAGGAGGTGCCAGCATTTCTCCTGCAGCGGGTCCTGCCGTGTCCCTTTCACAGTAGTAATGACCAGCACAAGAGTAGATGCCACTGTCACACTGTATTCATGGAGCTGATATCTCATACACATCCCCCAGCTGCACGGCAGCTCCCAGAGTCATCCTCTCCTCAGCAGGGAGGCAGCTGAGACCAGGGAGCAGGTTCTGTGGCCAAACCATCCAGCCATGACTGCTGACCCCCAAGTCCACGTTTCTACTACCACACTACACTGCCTCACACCAGAGGCATCACAGGGCCAGGAAATGTGGGCAGCTCAGAGCAGTGGACATTTCCATGCCAGCACTGTGCTAGACCCCAGGGAATGAGTTAGGACAGAACAGGGACCCGCCCCAGGGAGACCGCTCATGAATGTTCAGGCTGAACAGACATTAGCCAGCTCCTTGGTTTACAGCTAATGAACCCATAATGAGCTAACACCTGCTAACAGCAGCTTAACCACCCTAACAATGAGCTTGGCCTTCCTCAGAACCTGTGGTTTTCTGAACAGGAAACAAAACCACAAGGGCCATAACACATACACTAAGAAAGGACGAAGCTGCAAATGACTGAGAACAGACCTTCCCCTGTGGTGCTAGACCGAGAGGGCAAACTTAAGGGAAAATTGGCCCCATTGTGTCTGAGCTTTACCACCAGAACCCCTCACTGAGCATGCAAGGAGGTTAAAAGAGTCTGCTCAAGCAAAGTTACCCAAACCCACTTTTTCCTCCCTCTCTCCCTTGAATATTCCTCCTCTAATTAAGATAGATACCTCCTCCCCCCATAGAAATCAAGATATAAGTCCTCTCCCTGAAAGCCCACAGGGTGTTCCTCACCACAGGGACACACGCACACTCTTCTGTGTGTACTTTCACTTGGCAATAAACTTTGAATGTGAGTTTGACACTGCCGTGTGGACTTGGAGTTATTGTGCATTCTCAGTGGGATTTCTCCCTCAGGAAATCCAAGAATCTGTGTCTCTGGCATCAGGAAAAAAGCAACGATAAGCAAAGCAAGTCTTCCCCAAAGGAGCTGGGGTCAGCTGAGAGGAGGTGGCACAGACAGGTACTCTCAACAGGTGGTGAGAGTGTTTCCATGGTGGCAGTGGGTCTGGGAGGCCGAAGCACAGATGCTGGCATGTGACAAGTCCTATGGCCATTAGGCAGGGCCATCCCAGATTGAGAAACTGATCTGAGGTGCCATGAGGCCCCCAAAGTTTGATCTGTGAAGGTGGTCAGCTGTAAAAGCTCTTACAAAAGCTCGAGTCCAGTATTCGTTGAAGAAATGAATGACATTTTCACCTGAAGACTCCAGATAGGGCTCATATGTTATTGTTGTAAGTGCCAACTTCCAGACATCTCTCCAGCCCCACCTTTCAACTCAAGGGCAAAATCTAAAGTCCAGATTTCTCACCACCACAAAACTGGTATACAACTGTTTTTCTCTCCACCAGTCTTTTGACAGCTCTTTTACTGTGTAAAAGCTCTCTCTCTTCCCTCTCTCTGGTCCTGTTAACCCTTCCACAGTGTCTGTTTTCTGTGATATTCAGACGTACCTATAACTATTTCAGGAAACAGACAAGGAGCTTTGAAATAGTACAGGTGAGTATTCTTTATCTGAAATGCTTGGGACCAGAAGTGTTTCAAACTACAGATTTTTTGTGGAACATTTACAGAATACATACGGGTTGGGCATCCCTAGTTCAAAAATCAGAAACCTGAAATGCTCCAATGAGCATTTCTTTTGAGCATCAAGTTGGTGTTCAAAAAGTTTTGGATTTTGGAGCATTTTGGATTACAGATTTTCAGATTGGGGATGCTAAACCTGTACTTCAAAACTATTAATCTTTACTATGTGTCTTAAAACAGACATGTATTTGGTTAAAAAATATAGACCTCTGGAAGCAGGGCCTGGTCCAACTGAGCACAATCATTTAAGGGTCATCCGAAACTCGGTATTTATTAGCAATGCTGAATGTACTGATTCTTCTGATTTGAAAAGAAACTAAACCTGAGCCATTAGACAACACCTGGAAGACCTTCAGGCTTTGCAAAGAATTTTCATTCACTGGCTGGAAGGGCAGAGGAACCACTTATTATTTTAGGGGCAGTTTATTTTGTTGATCTGAAATAAGAAATAACAGTCCAAACTGTGTTGAGAAGCTCTAAATGGTTTTAGAAGTTGAGGAGAGCAATTTGGCCTTCTGCAAATAAGCACATTTCTGAATTGTAACTGAGCCACGGACCTCTAAAACCAAAAGCAATCCCTGCTTGCCCTGATTGGCCGCTGTTGCAGGTATTCGTCTCTGAACGTGCCTGGAGGTCTCCCCGCGGAGGGCAGGGCGCTCTCAGCAAGCACGGGCACCCAGTCCCCGCTCTCTGCCCCGACCGACCGACAGCCTCCTGCCACACCCGCTCCGACAGACAGCCCGGCGGGGAGACAGACGGTGACGCGCGTTCCGTCCCCTGGAGCTGCTCGCGGGGCCCTCCGCCCCGGGCACGGGGCCGCGCCTCGGTCTTCCCGCTGGACACCCGATTTCCGTGTGTTTGGAGGGGAGGTGGGAGAGTTACAATACTCAAATACGTATAAATAGTCCCCGATGCTCGGTTGGGGGGCGATTTTCGCCAAGCAGAACTTACGCTCGTGTGGCTGGTGGGAGCCTGTGTGTGGGGACAGGGACAGGGACGTGCTGACAAAGGGCGCGGGCGCGGCGCCCTCCCCGGACGCCCCTGGCAGAGCCGTACCTGGCGGTAGGCGGGGGACAGCAACAGGTCCCGCGGGGGGTGGGGGTGGCACTGGTTCTCCCCCCGAAGTGCCCCCAGACACTGCCCTTTTCCAGAGGCCCCTAGTCCCCACCCCAGTCCAGGTCCTCCCGTCCCTCCCCAGAACACAGCAGCCACCATTCCGGGCCGACCCTCCGGCCCGCTTCTCCAGACCTCAGCCTCAGACCCCCTCACGTCCCTCCCTGCCCCGGGTCCAGCAGGCTCCAGCTGCCCAGACTCACCCGGGTGATTCTGTCCCTCCTCCAGCCACAGCCCACAGCCCCACAAGCTCTGCCCCCTCTCTCTCCTCCTGTCCTGGGGACTTCGGAATACCTCTCTCTTGACCATAAAACTCTATGCACCTTTCATACCCCAGCTTAAATGCCATTTTCTCAAGGAGGATTTTCCTGATCCTCAAAGTTGGAAGCCCTCGTTCAGAACCCTCCCACAATTATTCATCTAGTTTCACAACCCTCCCGACAGACTGCAAGCTGTGGAGGACGGAAACGGGCGTTAACAATCCTCATCCCTGCAGAATCCTCATGCCCAGCACTGGGCCCCATGCGGGTCAGGTGTGTAATAAACATTGCAGAATGAATGAATGAATGATGGTGTACAGGATAGAACAAGGTTGTACCTGGAAGAGGTGTGTGTGCGGAGCGGTGTAGAGGACTGGGGGACAGGAACTGTGACAACAGGAGCCAAGTTTTGCATAGTGGTCACAGCTGGAGCACACAGAGCTCAACACTGTCACACACACACACACACACACACACACACACACCCCGCCAAGAAATCACACCACTGCTGTAGTGCAGTTAAGTTGCAACCCATCAGCCTACGTCTGCAGAAACCGTGGCTTCTAAGGTTGGAAGCTGATCATCTTTCTGTCCAGAGGAAGCAGTCCACAGAGTCAGGGCCATCAAGGTGAGAGCTGAGGCACCATAGAGGCCAGTCCCCCCCCCACACACACACATGCCCAACCCCCGCCCCCCGCCATTGTCAACAACCCGTACCAGAGTGGAACATTTGTCACAATCAGTGAGCCTACCTGGACACATCATCACCCAAAGTGCATAGTCTCCATCAGGCTTCACCTGAGTGCTGCGGAGTCTATGGGTTTGGACAAACATACAATGACATGTGTTCACCGTTACAGTATCATACGGAGCAGTTTCAATGCCCTAAAAATTCTCTATGCGCCACTTACTCATCCCTCCCTCCCCACTGTTCCCTAGCAACCACCAGTCTTTTTACTGTCCCGACTAGCTTTGCCTTTTCCAGAATGTTGTATGGGTGGAGTCATACAGTACGTAGCCTTCTCAGACTGGCTTCTTTCACTTAGTAAGACGCATTTAAGGTTCTTCCATGTCTTTTCATGGCTTGACAGCACTAAATAATATTCCCTTGTCTGGACGCACCACAGTTTGTGTATCCAGACACCTGTCGAAGGATGCCTTGGTTGCTTCCACGTTTTGGCAGTAATGAGTAAAGCTTCTATAAACATCTGTGTGAAGGTTTTTGCGTGGACATAAATTTTCACCTCCCTTTGGCAGATACCAAGGAGCACGACTGCTGTAAAAGTATGTTTAGTTTTGAAAGAAACTCTCACGCTGTCTTGCGCCGTGGCTGCACCACTCTGCACTCCCACCAGCAGTGCATGACAGCTCCTACCGCTCCACGTCCTCGCTGGCATCTGGTCTCCTTGGTGTTCTGGATTTTGGCCATTCTAACAAGCGTGCGGTGGTAGCTCATCTTTTCATATGCTTATTTTCCATCTGTATATTTTCTCTGGTGAGGTGTCTGTTAAGGTCTTTGGCCCTTTTTTTAAATTTACTTTTCGAATTGAAACATAATTGATTGTACATATTTATGGGGTAAAGAGTTGACTATCAGTATTTGTGTACAGTATGTGATGATCAAATCAATATTATTAGCATGTTCATCATTGCATATGGTAATTATTCTTTGTCTTCCTTACCCAATTTCTTTCTAACCCTCCTCCCTGTCCCCTTTCCCATCTCTAGTAACTGTAGGCCTATTATCTCCTTCTGAAAGTTCAACATTTTACTGTGGTCTTTCCTCCTTCCTCTTCTCCTCCCCTCCCCTCCCCTTCCCCTTACGAGTGAGAACATATGGTATTTCTCTTTCTGTGCCTGGCTTATTTCACTGAATGTAATTTTCTCTAAGTTCATCCATGTTGCTGCAAATGGCAGAATTTCATTCCTTTTTATGGCACAGTAGTTTTCCATTTTGCATACATATCACATTTTCCTTATCTAGTTGTCCACTGATGGACATTTAGGTTGGTTCCAACTCTTGGCTATTGTGAATAGAGCTGTGATGAACACGGCAGTGCAGGTGTCCCTTCAACATGATGATTTCCATTCCTCTGGGTATATACCCAGCAGTGGGATTGCTGAATCACATAGTAGCCTTATCTGTAGTTGTTTGAGGAACCTCCATACTGTTTTCCATAATGGCTGCACTAATTTACAGTCCCACCAACACTGTTGAAGAGTTTCCTTTTCTCCACATCCTCACCAGCATTTGTTATTCTCTGTCTTTTTGATTATAGCCAGTCTAGCTGGGGTGAGGTGATATCTCAATGTGGTTTTGATGTACATTTCCTTGATGACTAGTGATGTTGAACATTTTTTCATGTATCTATTGGCCATTTGTATGTCCTCCTTTGAAAAATGTCTATTCAGCTCCTTTACCCATTTTTTAATTGGATTATTTTTTACTGTGAATTTGTTTGAATTCCTTGTATAATCTGGATATTAATTTCTTGTCAGATGCATAGCTGGTAAAAATTTTCTCCCACTCTGTAGGTTCTCTTTTCAGTATGTTGATTGTTTCCTTTGCTGTGCAGAAGATTTTTACTTTGATTTAATCCCATTTGTTTTTCTTTTCTGGCTTGTGCTTTTGGGGTCTTATTCATAAAGTCTTTGCCCAGTCCTACTTCCTGAAGTGTTTCCCTTATGTTTTCTTCTAAGAGTTTTATAGTTTCAGGTATTATATTTAAGTCTTTAATCCATTTTGAGTTGATTTTGTTATATGATGAGAGGTACGGGTCGAGTTTCATTCTTCTGCATGTGGATGTCCAGTTTTCCCAGCACCATTTACTAAAGAGGAAGTCTCTCCCCCAATGCAAGTTCTTGGTGTTGCGCCAATTTTGAAATCAGGTCTTTTTATTTTCTTATTGTTTAGTTTTAAGAGTTATTCACATATTTTGGATAACAGTACATTATCAAATATGTCTTTGCAAATATTTTTTCCCAGTCTGTGGCTTCTCTTTTCATTGACTTGACACTGTCTTTCACAGAGCAAGAATTTTTAATTTTAATGAAGTCCAGTTTATCAATTATTTCTTTCATGGATCCCTTGCCCTGGTATTGTATCTAAAAAGTCATTGCCAAACACAGGGTCATGTAGACTTTCTCCTATGTTTTCTTCTAGGAGTTCTATAGTTTTGTGTTTTACATTTAGGTCTGTCACACATTTTGAGTTAACTTTTGTGAAAAGTGTAAGGTCTATGCCTAGACTCACTATTTTGCATGTGAATGTCCTGTTGTTTTAGCAACATTTGTTGAAAAGAATATCTTTTCTCCATTTTATTGCCTTTGCTCCTTTGCCAGACATCAGCTGACTATTTTTATGCAGGTCTATTTCTGGGCTCTCTATTCTATTCCATTTATCTGTCTGTTTTTTTTTACCAATATCACACTGTCCTGATTACTGCAGCTTTACAGTAAGTTTTAAAGTCAAGTAGTGTCAGTTCTGTGTTTTTAATTTCACTTTTCACTTGTTCGTTCTGGTATATAGGAATACAATTAACCATATACCTACAACCTTGTTATAATTGCTTATTTGGCATGTTTTGAATTAAAAGGAAAATTTGAAAATACTGAACTTTTACATGATAGTATATTTAAAATATTTCTAGGAATTTTATCTAATTTGCTATAAGTTAAAATACAATCACTTCCTTTGCCAAAGTAGTCAAATAATTCTCTAATGAAAATAAGAAGGCCTAACTTTTTCTTTTATTTTATTTTTTAAGTTTATCTATTTATTAATTTTTTTTTTAATAGTCTAAGATGTTGCAGAGCAGTTGGTGGGGACAGTGAGAGGGGAAGGGAGAAGGAAATAAGGTGGGAGGAGGAGGAGGAGGAGGAGGGAGGGGAGGCAGGGCTGAGGCCCGGGGCACCCCCCTCATTCCTGTAAGGGAGACCAGGGCGCTTCCAGCAGTGGTTCGGTCATTGCTGGGCTGGATGCAGATGTCAGGGGGCATGGCTGAAGCCCTTGGCCCCCCAACTGCCACGGCTTAGGAGACCAGGGCCCTTCCAGCAGTGGCTCGGTCATCGCTGGGCTGGTTGCAGATGTCGGGGCAGGGGGTGTGTGGCTGAGGCCCTTGGTTATCAGGCCAGGTGGGTGGGCATCGAGGGCCGACTGCTGTCTGCTTTCTGGAGTAGGCTCGCATTTCCCACCCATGAGGGCCTGTCTCTCCTCCTCTTCTGATGTGGGTCCCATCCTGTACGTCTGCTCCTGGGAAGGTCTGAGGAATGGAGTCTAGCATCACAGCTGTCTTGCTGGAAGACAGGGTCAGGCATGAAGGGAGGCCCCTCTGGGGAGCAGCAGGACACAGGCAGGGCTTCTTCCTCCCGGTGTTCCTGCTCCCAGCTTGACCTCAGGAATATCCCACCACCATTACTGAGGTATTCATTAATGTAAGCTCAATCTCCTAAAAAGCCTCATCTGTTGTGGGGTGAAATTCAAACACGTTTGTAAAAATTGATTTAAGTAACTTTTCTTGAGACATCAAAAAGGATGAGACAAAGAAAAAATGCTAGTTGGTAGACAACTTTTTTTGTTATAAGACATAATCTAATTTAGTTTAAATATTATCCACATCACTCCATTCCCTCGTTCAAAAACATGAGCCCGAGCAAACATGTGCTGGGGACCACACCTGGGGGCCAACAGTCGTCGCCAGGCGTCCAGCAGGTAATGTCAGAGAGGGGAGCGGACTGAATGCAGGAAGACAGTGCGGCCATCCTCTCGAGATCCCTGAGACCCCGGCCCCCGTGTGCAGGAGACAGTGAGGTCTGTGGGGCCAGAGACACACGGCCCAGGGGCCACTTGGTCGCACCGAGGACCAGCCATGCAGGCCCAACTGCTACTGCTTCTTGCCATTTTTCAAGAGACATTGACTGGATTTTTAATATCCAGTCTCGTAATTTATTTTTCATGTTGCAGTTTATTCATAACCTTTAAAACACTGAGGGAAGAAAGGAGTAGTGTATACACCAAACCAAACACACGTCTGCACTGGATGCGACCCGCAGCTGCTAATGTGCAACCTCCAGCACGTAAGGCGAGCCCTTTCCCTAGGGAACGTACAGTCCGCCAGCCTCCCAGGCGCCTCCTATCACATTTCAACTCTGCCGCACATTTAAAGATCCTTCAGTCTGGTCCCCTGGATTAGACCGATTTCTATCTTAGCTTACTCTAACGACCGCACCATTCTAATGAGACCAATCTTCTGTGTCTCCATGAACCATTTTCATTTCTATCTCTGTCCCTTTGCTCAAGTTATTTTGTTCCTAGAATGTCCTTCCTCTCCCTTCCATTCATGAGGTATGATCGCATCCCACCTTTCCGGACCAGTTTCCTTGACTCCTTAGGTGAATGTGTCTTTATTATCAACACCACACAATTTAGCATGTTGTCGTGCTCTGCTACTTACTGTGAGCTAACTGCTTCACACGTATTCGTGTTATTTCTGATGAGGCTGTGGTTTCTAAGGGGCCGGGTCTTGTGAGCTATTCATAAGATCTCGTGTGTTTCAGGTGGGGTAATAGGAGTCCACACATACTGTCAGATGTACAGGCACCTAGGACACTGGCCACAAAGTGCACCACGTTAATTAATGTAAAACAGAACAGCCACTGCTAACTTGGCTCTCTTATCCTAGGAGAGAGGAAGTTGCCAGCCTAAATGAACAGGGTCTAGTTCAGAAAGCACAGAACTGACAACAGCAAACCAATGTTGACATCCTTAAATTCGCCAGTCTGTTCAATTCCCCTCTGGAGACAAGTCAACACTTGACTGGTCTAAAGCTTGTTTGGGGACTCTTCGGTAAGCGGGAGGAGCCGTACCAGACCCAGGGCAGCAATCTCAGGCCCCAACGGCAGCTCTGGGAGACTGGCATTTGTCTCTGATCCAAGACCCACCTTAACTCCAGACCAAACAGTGAACTGACCTCAAGAGGAATCCTCAACCAACCCACTGCCCATGTCAGCCAGAGTCCCCCATACCCACCACCAGAAAATCTGGAGCCAGACACACCCAACCTGACCTCAGGAATCAAATGTCCACTAAGCTGTTGAACCCATCTGGCTGTGACATGACACCATTCAGAAACCTAGACTACAGGATAAATACCCCCAACAAACAACTAGAGAAGCCAGGCATGGCCTGAAGTGTCCAGGCAGAGACCCCACTTTCACACGCAGGATTTTAGTCTGGGCAAGGTTAGGACAAGTTTTTAATGTCTCATTCTGAAGCAAACACAGCTCACCTGGTGTACGATATTTAGGCTATAATTAGGTTTTCTGTTTTCTGTGAACTATATTTTGCCTTCAAGTGTTTAAACCCATCTGATGTGCTAGCAGAGGCAGGGGTGGGGGTTCACCATCAAGTATTTTCCCATAAAGTATTTTCATTTCAGTTGAGAAGCTTAATTAATGTTGACTTCTACAAATAAGTGCTTTTCAAAGAACAATAATAACATACTGAGATTTTTGAGTAAAATAAAAAATTAACACTATCACTGAACATTTGTAAAAGACAGGCAGACATATACATGCCCACAAAGTCTTCTCTACATACTACCAAAGAAAAAGAGACACATTTTTGCTCATACATGCCCACTATGAACTATGAGACCTGTCCTTTTTCATCCATTGAAAACAAAGATGTAGTATGTTTGTGGAGCAAGATTATTCATGAGATAATACAAAATTTGGCAGTGCATCAACCAGGGCCCTTTGTGATTCATAAATAAAATCGTTCTATTGCACTTGACCTTATCCTGTCTCTCCATATCCTTTTCACCGACATTAAGGCCAGGTATGTGCAAATTAAGGTAAGAAGACAAGAGAGTGCCAAGAGAGGAGAATAAATAGGACAAAGGAGCCTGGTGGGTGGATTTCTCATTAGCTCAGAGGATGCCCAAATCCTCAGACTTGGCTCACACGCCGGCAGGGTCGGGATCCTGCAGACTCCACAGAGCTGCTCCTTTGTGCCTATTCTAATGTGTTTTGCAGCCCAGAACAGTAGCTGCACTGTTATGCCAGAACATTTCATGAACCTCAAGTCTTTTATCTGAAAATGAAGTGTAGAGGACTCCTTTTATCTGCATGGCTTGCTGGCCAGCCCCTTCAGTGCCTGGAAGAAAACGAGGGTGCAGTGAGCTCTGCTGCCCAGGAGCTCAGCGGCAGAGGGCTGTGCCTACCTACTGTGATGTCATAGGCACTTTGTCCAGAGATGGCTAGTGCAGGAGAGAGTGCTGCCCTCGTGGCCACGGCCACAGTGCTGGCTGGATGGCCCAGAGCAAGGCCTCGTCCGACAGCCGGGTCTTTTCCACCCTCTGTCCTGGTGGGCTTCTGGTAGGTGGTTGGCTTTGATTTCAGTAGCCAAGATGAAACTTGGTCAAACTAAGTCCTTCTGCCTAAAACCAAGCATCCAGTTTCTCTGAACAGAAGGTCAAAATCAGTATTTTTATGATGTGAGCTTCGTTCTCCTCGTGACTTTCCCTTATGAGAGATTCATATTTTCTCTTGGAACAATAAAGTATTCACGATCCAGTAAATTTTTTCTATAGTGCCTAAGACTCTATACAAGCCTGGAAAAACAAGCAAAACAAACAACACAGCTCTTCAAGAAAAACACAGCATTGCCCACGAGTGACCCGTGTGGAGCAGAGGAGGACTGGCTGGGCAGAAGCCCTGGGGCTGTCCCAGGCACAGCTGTGAGCGGCGCAGCGCAGCTCCCCGCAGCGCCCTTCCCCTCCCGTGCTGCACCAGGGCCTGCCACCCCATGGGGCTCACTGGCTCCCAGAGCTCTTAGGGTTCCAGGTGTGTGGTTGTCAAGGTGTGGTCCCTGAACCAGCAACACCAGCATCACCCCCTGCAAGCTTGTCAGAAATGCAAACTCTCAGAGCACCCCGGACCTTCTGGATCTCAGACGTGGGAAGAGCCAGAGAACCACTGCCTTGGACTTTCCTCCCTCCTTCTTGCTATTAACAAAACAAAACAAAGCTGCATTCCTTCCTCAGGGTGAGGAGTGTGCTCACTGAGAGACAGTGGGCTGGGCACCATGACCACCCCGCACGGCAGACAGAGCAAGAGGACCCTACGGAAAGGACCTGATCGGTGTTCACTGTTGTCATTATATGCACATAGCCTTAACCAGACCAAGGTCATGAGTCTGACTCCTAGAGATACCCACTTATGCTGGGCCTTTCTGAGGGTACAAAGGGTAGTCCTCAGTCCAGAAGACAGAAGTTGGTCTTAAAGAGGACCAGGCAGGCATAAGGACAAACTGGTCAGAAAAGACAGAAGCACAACCAATCAACGGCGCCCACTGAAAGTGCTGCCTATGAATCATAACATCACTAACAACACCTATAGGACTTCAGAAAACAAACTCTGAGTTTGCTATTTTGCCCACAACAATGACATTCCAGCACACTACATGCAAACACGCAGGCCTGGGAGTGAGAGGTGGGTGCAGCTGCAGAGTCGGCAGTGGCCAGTGAAGAGGAAGATTACACTTGCTTGGCATGTGTCACAGCGGTGGTCTTTGTGGGCACTCTGGGGAGATGGCAGTTGAGGGCAGGACAGAGCACGGGGCAGCAAGGAAGGTGCTGTGTGCAGCCCGGGGCAAGGCCACTGTCACGGGAAGCAGGATGCAGTCTCCCGTCATCCCTGCACCCTGCACGCAGGATGCGAAAACCAAGAAGCCACATCTCTACACAGAACAAGGAAGAGGAAGCGCCATTACTGAAGATGGGGCACTCCATTTCCCAGTGCACATTCCTACGACTCCTCCACCTTCAAAGTGCATTCTTTCAACACAGTTCTGCACAGAATAACCATAAGCACTGGCAGATTTAAGGGTGTGATTCTGACTATCTGACAGGCAGGGTAGGTACCAGGACACTTGCTGTTTTGCTGTGGCACAGATTTGAATCACACACTGTGAGGGTCGCGTCCACACACTGGGCTGGGGAGGGAGCTGGCTGAGGATGGGAGTCTGTATCTCAGCCCGGCAGTTTAACTTCTAACCATCTTTATACACATCTCCAAAGTGATGAAAACTATTTCTTCATGAAACGTGACCATAAGTGAGAGATTAAACTTGAGGGTAAGAAACTACATAGAAAACACTTATATCTCTAAGAAAATGTGATTCTGGAGAATGCCAGGACACTCTACAAATATTTCTGCAGCCTCGTATTTGGGGATTTGCAAATGTCTGCAGGTGTACCCCTCTGGATGTCAAGGATTTATTGAATATTATTCCCATGTGATATACAGTCATTTCATCATAGGGAGTCTATTACATAATCTTTTCTGATCGCTAGGCCTGTGTGTGCGGAGAGGGAGAAATAATATTCAACATTGTTAATTCCACTCCAAATAGTCCCACCTTTTTTTCTAATTTTTTTAATTGTGGTAATATACGTAAAACAAATTTTGCCATTTTGACCATTTTAAGTGTACGATTCCGTGGCATTAATTACAGTCACACTGTCATGCAACCATCACTGCTATCTGTTTCCAAATCTTTTCTATCGCCCAGAAGAGAAACTGTAGCCATCAAGCCATGTCTCCCATAACTCTCCCCACCAGCTCCTGAGAACCTCAGGAGCTACTTTCTATCTCTCTGAATTTGTCTATCCTAGATACTTCATATAAGTAAAATCACACAATATGTCTTTTTGTCATTGGCTTCTTTCACTTAGCATAATGTTTTACAAGCCAAGGTTCATCCGTGATGTAGCATATATTAAAACTTCATTCCTTTTTATGGCTGAATAATATTTCATTGCATTGATAACCCATATTATTTACCTATTCACCAGCTGATAGACGTTTAGATTACTTCCACCCTTTCGGCTGTTGTGAATAATGCTGTAATGAACACTGGTCTACAAACATCTGTTCCAGTCCTTGTTTCAGTTCTTTTGGGTGTATCCCTAGGAGTGGAATTGCTGGGTCATATGGCAATTCTGTCTTTAGCTTTTTTAAGGAACCACCACGCTGTTTCCCATAGTAGAAGCACCATTTTATATTCCTCCTAGCAATGAACAGGGCTTCCGATTTCTCTACATCCCTGTCAATACTTGTTATTTTTCTGATTTTATTTTATTATAGCCCCTCTAGTAGGTGAGAAGTAGTATGTCATTGTGGTTTTGATTTGCATTTCCCACAGGACTAAGGATATTGAGTATCCTTTCATATGCTTACTGGCAATTTGCATTTCTTTTTCGGAGAAATGTCTATTCAACTCCTTTGCGCATTTTAGAATTGATTTGTTTTTCTATTTGTTGTTGAATTTTAGTAGTTCTTTATATGTTCTGGATATTAACCCATATCAGATATAGTCAGCCCTCCATATTCACGGGTTCTGCATCCCCAAATTCAACCAACTGTGGATCAAAAATATCCAAAAAATGTTTTAAAATTACAATAAAAATACAAATAAAAAAACACAGTACAACAACCACTTACACAGCATTTACACTGTATTCTGTATTATAAGTCACCTAGAGATGACTTAAAGCATAAGGGAGGATGTGCATAGGTTATATGCAAATATTATACCATTTTATATAAAGGACCCGAGCATGTGCGTGTTTTGGTATCCACAGGGGGTCCTGGAACAAATCCCCCACAGATACCAAGAGACTGTGTATGATTTGCAAATCTTTTCTCCAATTCTGTAGGATGTCTTTTCCCTTCCTTAATAATGTCTTGGGTGCGTAAAAGTTTTTAATTTTGATAAAGTCTAATTTATTCACTTTTTTTCTTATGATGCTCATACTTTTGGTGTCACATCTAAGAATCCACTGCCACATGCAAGGTCATGAAAATTTACCCCTGTGTTTTCTTCTAAGAGTTTTATGGTTTTAGCTCTTATATGTAAGTCATTGATCCATTTCGAGTTAATTCCTGTGTTTGATATGAGATAGGGGCCCAACTTCATTCTTCTCATGTGGAAATCCAGGTGACCCCGCACCATTTGTTGAAAAGACTATTCTTTCCCATTGAACGGACTTGGCACCCTTGTCAAAAGTCAGCTTACTGGGCCGAGCCTGTGGCACACTCGGGAGAGTGCGGCGCTGGGAGAGTGCGGCACTCCCGCCGCAGGTTTGGATCCTGTATAGGGATGGCTGGTGCGCTCACTGGCTGAGCACAGTGCAGCCGGTCTCAAAAAAAGGACCAAAAAAAAAAAAAAAAACAAAAGTCAGCTTCCTATATATATACAAGTGCATACGGCTGGACTCTCGATTCTACACCACTGGTCTACATATCTATCCTTACGCCTGTACCATGATATTTTGATTACTATACCTTTATAAATGTTGAAATTGGGAAGTGTGAGTCATCCAACTTTTTTCTTTCTCAAGATTATTTTGGCTATTTGGGGTGCTTTGCAATTCCATATGAATTTGAAGACCAATCTTTTGCATTTCTGCAAAAAAAAAAAAAAAAAAAAAAAATTTCAAAATTTACTGCTTTCTCCACAAAAAAAAAAGAATCAACTCTCAACGCTGCCGGTGTTTTAAAAGGGGCCCCAAAAAAAATTAAAAACTAACCAAATATTACAAAAAAAAAAAAAAAAAAAAACGCTGTTGAAATTTTGATGGGGACTGTACCCATAATATGGAGATATGGAATGTCTTTCCATTTAATTAGGTCTTTGATTTCTTTCAGCAATGTTTCATAGTTTTCAATGTATAAGTATTTCTTCTTTGGTTAAATTTATTCTTAGATTATTTTATTATTTTAGATGTGATTTTAAATGAAGTGACTTTCTTAATTTTCTAATTTCCTTTTTCGATTGTTCACTGCACATGTATAGAAACACACTTGAGTTTTGTGTGTTGATCTTTTTGCCAGCAACTCTGTTGAATTCATTTATCAGCTCTAGTAGCTTTCTTGTGGATGCTTTGAGATTTTCTGTACAAGATCATGTCATCTGCAAATAGGGATAATGCTCTTTCTTTATTTGCAAATTGGATGCCTTTTCTTTTTCTTGTCTAGTTGCTCTGGCTAGAACTTCCAGGACAGCTTTGAATAGCAGTGGTGAAAGTGGGCATCCTTGTCTTATTCCTAATCTTAGGGTGAAAGCTTTCAGTCCTTCAGCATTGAGTATGGTGTTAGCTGTGGGCTTTTAATAAATGCCCTGCTATAGACTCAATGTGTGTGTCTCCCCAAAATTCACATGTTGAAGCCTAATCCCAAATATGAGGGTATTACCAAATGTGTGGGACATGTGGTAGGAGATTAGGTCATCAGGGCAGAGCTCTCGTTAATGGAATTAACTGAACCATGTGAGGACACAGCAAAAAGGCATCATCTGTGAACAAAGAAATGGGCCCTCACTAGACGTGGAATCTGGCAGTGCCTTGATCTTGGACTTCCAGCCTCTAGAACTGTGAGAAATAAGTTTCAGGTGTTTATAAGCCATCCAGTCTATAGTATTTTGTTTCAGCAGCCTGAAATTTTGTTTTATCTTATTGAAAAAGTTCCCTTCTACTTCTAGTTTTTTGAGTGTTTTTATCATGAAAGGATGCTGGATTTTGTCAAATGCCTTTTCTGTCTATTGAGATGTTCATATGATTTTTTTCCCCTTCATTCCATTAATGTGGTATACTACATTGTTTGATTTTCTTATGTTGAACCACAATTCCATTATCTTTAAATAAGATAATTAATTGCAAAATATGTATTACTTTTCACAAACTATGCCCTGAGCACCATTTTAAAGTTTGGCTCATTAGTGCATTCAACATATATTTTGCTCCCAGGCACAATTCTAAATACTCAGGCACAGCAGTGAACTAAACAGTCAGTGGCCTCTACCCTCCTGGAATAACGATCTGGGAGAGGAGACAGACGATAAGCCAGACAGTGAAATACACAGCAGGCTATGTCGTGATAAGTGAGAAGGAAAGAATAAAGCAAGAAAGTGGGCGGCAAGTACGAAGAGGATGAATTTTAGTCAGAGGCCCGTCTAACGTACAGCATTACAGTTTCTACCCAAGTTCATAACTTAGCGTTGCTTTAGAAATGAGGAAGAAACTGCCTAAATGGTCTTAACGTCTTTCCCACAACAACTCTCAGCCAAGCCACAGGCCTAGCCAGGAAACCCCATTTCCTCTTGGTGCTGTGTCTTCCACCCACAGGTATGACCCTGATGCCAACTTCAGTGTGGTTTTTAGTGTCGTGAGCCAAGGAGGGCATAAATGGGGTCAAATATTGCCCTCTTGAAGCAGAGCAAGGGTGTAGTCTCCATCAAGGGTGAATGAGGACGGCTCCAAAGTCAATGCTGTGACTCACTGTCCTTTCTGATCTTTATCCCTTGTGCTCACTTGGACAGCTGAAAACATTGAGCTCTGTGCATGTGCCCACAGCCCCTGTAGGCTAACTTCCTGACACTGTAGGATGCTTTAAGAAGTTATAACAGGTTAAATCATCTTTTCGACCTAGTAAAGGAACATGCGGCATGAGGAGGAAGGAAGGCATGCTCTTTGATGGCCTGACTCTGACATGTAAGCAACAGCTGAATGCAGCTTAACCAAACCATAGGAATAAAAAGAAAATGCATCCAGGCTTTTTAAACCAGATATTATACAGCTAAACATGACCTGATTTAAATTACAAAACAGCAGTATACTTATTCGTAGCTACGGAGATCTTTGCAGGGAGCCTCCTAGAGAAGTCGCTGCTTGGCCTCGCCAAGGCTGCGGTGTGGGGCAAGCGGCATTTCTGTAGCCTCTCCCTCCACAGCAGACAGGAAGCGCTGTGTGAGCAACGGGAGCCCGCGCTGCCTCAGCGTGTGCACAGCCAGCCAGTCAGCATGGCACCATGAGGGGCAGATGTACATGCATATGCAGCACAGAGCCTTGCTCTCCTGCTCCGTCTGTCAAGCCATGAATTCACCAATCCAGCTTTGCCCTAAAACCCTGAGGGTGGGTGGGGCTGAAGGGAAGGAAGTCTTGAAAAGCCCCACCTAGAGAATGTGAAACCAACATAGCTGACTCTGTCAGCCCCAAAGGGTGCTTCTGACAGCAGCGGCTCCGTCTCTATACGTCCAGGGGCACTGCCCGGTGGAAGGTGCTAGATACACAGTGGCAGACAGTTCTAATGTTGTCCTTCACTTACTGAAAGAAAAATGAAGCCTTCAGGGAAGGTTTTGAGCCTAAAAGGCAACAGGTGTAACCAAACATGTAATAAGAAAAACCACAACACTGAAATGAGATAACTGGCAGACATGAGCGCAGATAAATGCAGGGAATGAAAATATGCAACGCCTCATGTTATTTATCAGATTAGAGCAATTTCTATGGAAAATTACTGTTCTTTGCTCATCAGCACAGTTTAAGGCAATGGAAGCATGTCCCTGTCACTACTGTGCCCAAATACTTTTCTGCTGAGCTATTAGCCATAGTTTCATTTTGTAAAAACCATAATAGAAAATGTGGCCAAACGGATAGATGGAGTGTGCCTAGCAATATAGAGAAACAGTTGTGTTCATGCAGAGATTCGTCTTTCAAATCAAGAGATCTCCAAACCTCCATCTGTATTTGAAAGGCTTGTCTTCTTGTTACATTAAGCAAAGTAAGTCAGGCACAGAAGGACAAATACCCCAGTAAATAGCTCATTCATATTCTACAAAAAAAAAAAACAAAAAAAAAACAAAAAAAAAACCCTCCAAATTGGGAGAAATAGCCATATTTAACATTAGGTAGGGAAACGGGACTGAAAGCAAGAACAGAAGTCTATTTCCCCAAGTTTCTTGGACTAGGTTAAAGCTTTCCTCTATAACTTAAAATAGCCTCTGCTTTTTCCACAAACGAGAGGAGGAAATTTCATGAAAGCCTGAGAAGTACTATCCATAAATGCACAAACTATGCCAGAGAACAACTTAGGAGACATTTTTAAAAAGGAATCTTGGGTCCTCTTCTCTGTGCTGCAGTATGTATTTCTGCACAGTCTGAGTCAGCGCGGCTGCAGCTGCCCCTGCCCAGGCTGGCCCGGGAAGCACAGAGGTCCTGGGCGAGCATCTGGGGGGACTGAAATGTGCCTTGAATTAATTACGCAGAAGTGTGTAGGGGGCTGGGCACTACATGATGTCAGGTAGAGCCACAGAAGGCGCAATGTATTCTTCACCATTGCAAAAAACCCCGACAATTTGGGCTATGACAATATGTGTTAACAACTGTTTTTAAGCCTGTTTGAGCATAAAAATAACAAAATGGAACTACATTAACAGGCAAGAAAGGGAATGCATCCGTCCCCTTTGTCAGCCACATGTCCCTGGGACACCTGCAGGCTGTGCTCTGCCAAACCCTGGCTCAGGGTGTGAACAACAGTGGGTGAGGCCGGCCAGCAGCCTTCAAGAGGAGGGGGAAGAGCTAGGAGACAGACTGGGGCCAGTGTCCTGTGAGGCCAGCATTTGGAAGTGCAGAGCCACGTGGCCACACCCAGGAAGAAGCCCCCTCATGAGGCAGCCTGCCCTGAGTGCACACACATGCCTGCATCTAGAAACCGTGCTGGCAAATTCAGGGAATCACCAACTGCTTCAGAGAGTCTTAGGCCTGAGTCCCTAGAGCAGCCACAAGTAGAAGAGCGTGCACGTCCCTTTGAAGCCATCCGTGGTGGCTGCCCTGGAGCTCTGGACTTGCCTGTCAGGGAGGTTGCCAGGGCAGTGCCAGCCAGTACCGAGGTCTCCCACGACCCCCTCCTCGCAGAGCACCACTATACTCGTGGAGTCTAGGCAGCGAACTGCTTGCTGCCAAAAGGCCAAATCCTTCTGCCTTCATCATTAGAGAAAAATCTCCCAGTGGGGCTTTGCAGGGGGTCGTTCCATTTCTGGGCAATGTCCTTGCTTTCCCTGCCTCACCCCTTACAGCCACCGTGTTCGAGCCTGCCCTGGCCTTCTGGACGCCTGTGCTGACATTGTCCTTCCTTGGGGAGAATCTCAAGGCTGCAGCATAGGACAAATATTCATTGTTAAGATCAGTAACTGCTTATTGGACACGTCTCAGAGGCCTATCCAAATTCTACTTATCTTACACCAAACCTGGCATCTGACCCTGAAAACCAGCCCCCTTCCTGCCAGCATGGTTTGGAGAGTTGCATCATGGTGCACCCAGGCTGGACACCTGCACGCTTCCCTGGCCTCACCCCTGCAGCTCCACAGACCACAGGGCGTCCTGTCTGTACTTAAGTTTTGAGAGTGTTTGCATCCATCCTTGCTTCTTGGTCTCACGGCCACTGTCCTATTCAGATCTACCTCATGCCTCACCACCAACAATGTGCCCTCTGTGTCCAGCGTGGCCACAGTTGACTGACCTGTCCACTTTCTTTGGGGACGGTGGGGGATTCCACAGCACTCGCTGCTCTTCTACTGCTGTGGCGCTATCAGGGCATATGACATCAGCCACTGCTCAGAAGCGTCCTGTGATTTCTACAGAACAAGGCTCAATCACAGCAACCAAACGGCTGCACAAACTCCCTCTCTAGTGTCATTTCCTTCCCTACACGAATCTCTCACTCCCTTCAGTCCAGTTAGTTAGTGTCACTGTCCCCAAGTCTTCTTTGCTCTTCTTTGTCTTTGTTTATAATGTCCCCCTACTCATCCTTGGTGCCCCCACAACTCTTAAAATCCCACGTGTTCCTCAAGGCTACCTGAGCTCCCCAGCCCCAGCCAAAGAGAGCTCTGCCTCCTCTGGCTTTCTGTGCTGGCTGGCGCTCGCGAACACATGCAGTGACGGGCACCTGTGTGGGCAGGTGCTGCGACGAGACAGGCCAGAGTCTGCTCCTATGGGACTCATGGGGACAAGCAAACTGGTCCAGTCCTCCCTGGAGTGGCAGGCGCATCAGTCACTCACTTACTGTGGCAGTGAGGGGGTTAAGGCCAGTGGAGGCTGACACAGGGCCACACGGAAGGAACGCGGCGCTGACTTTTCCAGAGCCGTGCCATCCACCACGAGTGGCCCGCAGCCCAGTGGACTGACGCACTCATCGTGAGAAGAAAAGATGAGAATGATTTTATTTCTATCTTACTATTTGGTAAAATCTATAATTTTGTGTTTGCTTCACAAAATTTATAATAGTATAATTGTACACACATATAATTTTAAAATAATCAAATATACATATAATGGGAATCATCCCTGAAAGCTTTTACTAAGGGGTCCGTGATCCAAAACCCAGGAGCTGTGAAGTCTCTGCCGTCAACGTGCTCATCACTAATGCTCCTTCTTTGTTGCCTCTCAACAGCGGCGTCTCCTCGCAAGACACAGAATTTTTTATTTACTCAGCACAAAGTCTACTCGGAAAAAAAAAGAGACACATATGGTGTTTGGCCACATGACACAGGTCCGCTCTGATGGGCTGCTCAGAAACGACCAGTCTAGGAGGACAGCACAGCTCTGTTCCTCCCACGTGGCGCAGCCTCGCCAGGCACCTCTCTGTGCTCCTCTTCAAGGGGCCTTGAGAAACCGTGCAGTGGAATGGTGACACTGTGGACATGGACCTGTGGTCCTAGGTCCGCCTCTGTCACCAGACATGGGACACTGACCATGTGACAGGCATGGAGCTAAGCTGTGGCCTAAGGCAGAAGCTTACCCTAAGTTTATTCACCTGTGCAACCAAGAGGCTGGGCTAAAATTTATCGTCCCGCAGCTAACGTAAATATCCTATAAATATTCCTCTGAAAGTGTACACACCGTCTGAGAAAACATAGAGCTGGAAAGTCTTCTCCTTTCATTTAAGCACTATCATTTCATATGTGAGACCCTGTGTGTCAGTTTCCTACTGCTGCTGTAACAAACTACCACACACTTAACTGGTTTAAAACACAAACTTCTTTTATAGTTCTAGATTTCAGAAGCCCCAAATGAGTCTCGCTGGGCTGAAGTCAAGGAGTCGTCAGGGCTGCGATCCCTCTTAGAGCGCAGGAGAGCACCACTTTGCCCTTCCTGTCTTCCAGCAGCTGCCCCCGTCCCATCCCTCCGTCCTCAAAGCCAGCATCGGTGGAACGGGTCCCTCCACATCTCGTCACTCCAACCCTTCCTGCCTTGCCCCGTCTCCCTCTGACCACAGCCAGCAAAGGTTCTCTGCTTTGTAAGACTCCTGTCCTTGGGTCTGGACAGTCCAGAATGATTTCTGCATCTCAAGGTCCTTCACCTTAATCCTATCTGCAAAGTCCATTTTTCTAGGTAAGGAAACGTTCACAGGTTCTGGGATTAAGATATGACATCTTGAGGGAGGAGGAGGCATTATTCTGCCTCCCACGCCTTTTACATCATTAAACAAACAAAGCAGTGAATGTTTCAGAAAACGTGCAAAAGCTCGTGGGTGTTTGTCTAATTTTCACCTGGGCACATGCTCCAACCTGGCCCCACTCGCAGTCTGGTCACGTAGGAAGCCCAGGGTGATGTTCACATAAACGGTACTACTATGTGCATAAGAACAGCTCACCTCCTCTCCCAGCCAAAGCAGCGAAGCTAAGCCTTATGTCACACATGCTAACAAACAGCACTTCTTAAGGAATGTGCAGCTTTCCTTTCTAGTGGCTAAATTTATTTTGCATAAATAGCATTCTGAGCCCCCTGTCACGTGGTCGGCACGACTGTGTAGATGTGTCCCCTGTCCCTCCTCAGACTCAGCTGCCATGCTCCTCCCTGGAGCCCCCAAGCCTGGGACCTGTGGTTTCTGTGTGCTGGGGTCCCGGTCCGTGTGCAAGACGCCATAACTACACTTCTCAACGAAAAATGAATAGATGTATAGCTCTCACCATTAGGAAAAGCAAATCATCAGAATGTTCACCAGTGATGAGCGTGCTGTGCTGGAGGGCACTTCTCCAAGCCCTCGCAGGTCTGTCCACTCAGTCAACAGTTGTGTGCATGGTACTGTGGAGGACAGAGGGCTCTAGGTGTGGCTCCTGCCACCAGGAAGCTTATGCCCATGAAGGACAATCACGAGAGCACCGAAATAAGTGAACTGCAAAGAAGGCGAGGCCTGGGGGCTGGGGTGGGGGTGCAGACAGCGTAGTTCTAATGGCAGAGGCCATGGCACGGGGAGCCCAGGGGGTTGGGGGTAGTCAGAGCTGAGGGGGCGGGAGAAGGTGAGAGAGGAGCAGACATGATTGTAGATGACACTGTAAGTGGAGAATTTAGGAGAAGCCATACGATCCGAGGAAAAGCAAGTGTCACGGTTCTGCTGACCTACAATTTATTAAGAATCTTTAGCTTGACACTGGGGTCCACAGCTTCACTGATAGCATAAATTGTTTTATGTCTGCAAATATAACACTGTTTCCCCATTTCTATTTATGTGGAATACTCTTAAAAAGTAAAACTATAATAAATGTATGTGTATACAATTGATTTATATGTATATGGGTGTATATATACACATATATACACATGCATATTATGAATGTTAGGTCAAAATCAGCACACACTGAGCATCCACTACGTGCTAGGCTTTGTGCTGGACACTGAAGGTCCAAAAATGAATGACACGGGCCCTCCCCAGACGGATTTACTCACAATCCAGTAGAAGGGAAGTAATTAAACAAATGGCTAGGATCCAACATGCTATGGGTTAGAGGAATCCACAGGGTGATAGAGGACCACAGTGAAAGAGAAATAAGAGGACAGGAACCCACTGAGAACCCAAAGTGTTGCAGACACAGTGAGGTGTGTCACCCACTCCCGCAGCTGCTGCTCACGTGGTGGCGGGTGCACGAAGCAGCAGGGCCCTCCCAGGCGGCACTCAGAGGAAGACAGAGCCAATGCCAGCCCCTCGCCCCACCCCGGCTGGTGATTTCAGCAATCCTGTGTTCACACTCCAAGCCAGACCACCTGACACATCTTTTACCTGGAACTTTGAGCCGTGTCCTCCCTAGGAGTCCATGACAAGCTGTCCCACAGTCCTCAGAAGACGCCCTCCTACAACATCAGTGCAACACCCAATCCCCCATGTGCTGGAAGTCACAACGAAAAGCACACATGAGACACGGTGCTCCTGTGAGGAGACCTGTCTAAACATCCACGTGGAAATTAAGAGTCATACTGGAAGCTGGGGCTCTGAATTAGAAACAGACTAATAAATAAGCCTATCTCAAAAATATGTTTGCTTTCTTCATAACCTTAAAAATACACAACGTAATTTATCATCCATTCAGCTTAGCACCACCAGTGTTTGTTCAAATGTACATTAAACCACCAAAAATGACAGCCAGTGTGGGGCTGAACAGAGATGAGGGGAGGTGGACAGCCAAGCTCCTGGGCATCTCCCCTGGGGGCAGCGTGGACAAGGGAGGAGCAGGTGCATGGCCTGCCCAGCCACAGGTGGAGGTGGCCCCTCCACCCCTGCTTATGCTCCTGCCTTCAGCAGGTGTCACAAAGTGACTGAGCTCTGCTCCTCCAGAGACAGTGAGGAGGACACAGCCCTGGAGAGATGTCTGGACTGTGGGACGATGCTGAGATGCCCCTCGTATTTCTCTACCTACTCAGTCAGGAGCAAGAGCCATGAGGGATCCAGCCTCTTCTCACTACGGCTGCCTGGGGACACCTTTGCGGGCCAGCGGATGCCATGTCAAGTGCAGTCAAAAGCACCCACATCTCCCAAGAGACCATGAACTGCAGCTGCCCAGCTGACGTGTGTTGCATTTTGTTAACACTTCATTAAATGTGTCCATTTCAATTTGGCAGTTTTCTCTTCCTATCGTGGAGGCCTTAGGATTTTCTTTAGGTCTCCACTATTTGCACAGGCCCTCAAAAAGCATGGAGACCCCAGGCTTCCTGCCTCAGTACTGGCTGCTATGACAGCCTGCCTGCCTGCCAATGCCTCTGGGGAGAACCACGACACGTGTGAGCACCTGTGGTCCTCAGCCGAGCTTCTCTGGGCCCCCGGCTCTGTGCGCACAGGTGGGCTGGCACCGGCCTCCTTCACCTCTTTTGAGACCCATGATTTGGATTACCAAGCACAGCACGCACTGTCACGTTCTCCCCTCCGCAGACACTGGGAGTACCCTAGGTCCCACGCCTCGCTCTCTCTGCAGGGGTCCAGCATGGCTGCATCCAAGCAGAAAGCTTGAAGAATGGCTGAGGGGTTCCCCAATCCCCAAAGGTGCTGTAAAACAGGTGACAGCACAGTGTCTGCATGGGAGCGCAGTGCCTCCTGCTCTGCTGCACCTTCTGGGCAAGGCTGGCCCTTCCCCACCTCACCTGGGCCAGCAGCCTGGACCTGTGGCCCAGGCAAACACCCAATGTGGGCCAGGCCTGTCCTGCTGACACCCTCCCCGCAGGGACAGTCATCCTTCCCCGTGGACAAACACCACCATCCCTGCAGTAGCTGACAGCATGGGGCTGCCTTGTCTATGGGTCCTGAGTATGTTTCACCCAGTTGACTTCTGTATGGCAAAAGCAAGGAGATCGGGCTTGGGGAAACTTGGTACTAACAGGGGCAAAGATCATCAAGAGAATGGAGCCACTGGTCAACATGAGCCAGGAAGCAAGTGCAGGACAAAGCTGCACGTCAGAAATTCAAAATTCCTTGTTATTCATAATTTAATGTGATGCACTTACACCATCCCTTCCAGTGTGGGTACTGGCATTACTTCACACACGCATACAACACATTTAGAACTTCCTTCTAGTGCTCAGAAACTCCATCCAGGTAAACATTAACCACAGTCAGGACTGAATCTAGTTTTAACAAAAAGGACTGCATCTTCTCGTCACTGTTAACATCTCTCCTCAGGTGACACTGTGCTCTCCTGCGTACTCAACAGTCAGACTAAAGGGGCTTCTGCTCCCACCGCAGCCCCAGCAAGCAACTCCCTTATGAGGGAGGCAGGATGTCCTTTCTGGAGAACAACACTGCAACAAACAACAAGCATGAGACGTTGGCATGAGCCCGCGGTGCCCGTGCAGGCGGCGGCAGAGCCCAGTGAACATCTGCAGCCAGAGCGTGGCGCCCATCAGCCCTGCAGCCTGGCAGCACATTTAGAGCTGCGATCACAGCTTTCTATTTCTATCAAGGTGCTACGAGGTGCCAGACTCTGGATTCACATGTTGTATCATCACTTCCCCCAGTGAACAGATGACACAGCAGTACCGGCACAGTGGAAAGGTGGATGGTGCGCTGCACCCCACAGATAGGGCACGGGCCATCACACTGGGAGGTGCTGATTTTAGCAGGCACTGGGTGACACTCTGTGCCCTAATGGACACCTCTCTCAAAAACCTGAAAACAATCACACTATTTACAGAGAAACACCTCTCATGGCTAAGTGTTACGCCCAACATTTATCTCGGTACAGTTAATAACGGAAGTCAAGTCACTTATTCCAAATGCATTTTTGAGTCACAAGGCACTCCAGGGATCAAAACCGCCCTCCTCACCAGCAGCCTGCACAGGCCCAGGCTGAGGTGTTAGCAAGCCACAGTCAGCGCAGAGAGCTGCAGAGCCGCCGACTCTTCCCTTCTACTCATTCTTGTGGTGCAAGGAACGCACAGATCCACGGTCACCAGAGGTCTTGCGAGCTTCATGCTGGGCCTGCCAGGAGGACGTCAGTAAGGGTCCTGCCCCCTCCAAGTTCACACACAACACCACAACCTCTCACAAGCCCCCTTGCTGGTAAACAATCCTTCTATCCACACAGGATAAGACCCTGACCCATATGCTCACTCACACCCCCCCAGGGCTCCCTCTCTGTCTGCAGCATCAGCCCTGGGAAATCGCCCCCTCTGTCCCCTGTCAACCCCACTGGTCACTTACACGTAGGAACAGGCATGCTGTGGCAGCACCCTGGTGCCAACCCTCACGGGCTCCCAGGACTCCTCCGCCTCCCACCTGCAGGTTCTCGCTATGCGTCACCCCCTCACGGCCACAGGCTGAGGCCGGACCAATCTCCTTAACGGTAAGGCGGGACAGGATGAGTTCCTACCACATCTGTGTGTTGTCACACCCCCACCGGCCCAGGTCACCCAGCTCTGCATGTCCCGCCTTCCCCCTTCCTGCCCCCAGCACCCAGCTCCCTCTGCTGCCACTCAGCCCCACACTCCATATCATTTTCTGTCACTACCCACACATGCTTTCTCCAGAACACTCTTCAGCCCCCTGTCCAGACATTACCTTTCAACAACTATTTCTTCTTCAACAATTTCTGAAAACGTATCAGTCCTGGAATCTTGTTTTTGGGGGAGAAGCTGGCCACCAGGTCCTGTCATTTTCTCTTAAAATGCCATTAACATGAGAACAGGCAGGGAACAGAAGAGAACGTGCAAGCATGAAGACACTGCGTCTTGTTAGGTCAGACTGGCACTTAGAGACTTGGTTTCATGACAACCCCTCTCTCTACAGAACACACCGTACTTGGCATCTCTACCTCCTGAGCACACATACCAGGAGGAGGGGTGTCTCTAGGGTGCCTTCTCCTTGGTGGCCCTTCTGTGGGGAATCGTGTGGAGTCATAGACATGGGCTCACGTCAGACAGGAGGGGAGTGATGTTCCTGCACTTGCACAGCCATGCCCACCCCCACCACAGAGAGGCCGCCACTGGGCTTCACCCTGCTGCCCCCCAAGCCAGACGCATGAGCGAGGCCACCAGCCGCACACGCAGCGCCTACAGCTCTCCAGGAGCCACACCTGGCCTGCCTCCCGAGATCTGAGGATAAACAGTCCGGAGGCTTAGCTCAAGTTCCTTTTTCTCCCCATTTTTAGAAAACAAATAACAGATGCCCAGCACCCCCCATTAAAGATAGAGAGAGATAGCGAGAGAGAGGGGGCTAGAGGGGGCGACATCCACAGCACACGCCTCAGCCCAGATGCCCCTTCCAGAGCAGGCGTGTGTGCCCGCACGAGCCCAGTGCCTCCTCTTACAGAGGGGCACCATGCCACATGCTCCCGGCCACAGCACAAATGCAAGCCCAGAAGTCACCCCACGACGTCACTGGGGTCTCTGAGACAGACAGACAGATGCGCATTATGTTCCTCGTTATGAGTGAAGAGAACCAGGAGGCTGTGGCCTGTCGCTAGCCACCGGTGTGAGTGACCTCACTGCCATCAATGTCCACTACTTGTAGGTTAGCCAAGGTGGGACGGTTTAGGCCCTGGCTGCAATGGGCTGACAGGATGGCAGGCGAGGGCTGCAGGAAAAAGGGACGCCTTTCTGGAGGCCGCCACGCCTTCCGGACGACCTCAGCGGTGTTCCGAGAGGAGCCGTCCTGGACAGGGACAGACCCGCCATGGCTGACTGCAAGCTCCTGATCACAAGATTTCTTTCTTCCCTCTCCAGCGATTATCCACTTTAAGAATGTTTTTTGTCTTTGATTTCCCTTTTCCTTCTGGGAAGCAAGAAGCAGAACATGCCTTCCCCTCTGCTCTCAGCTCTTGGGACACAAGAGAGAATCATTGCCAAATTTAAGTCGTCGGGTTTTTCCGCATGAAAAGCCTGTGCTGTGCCTCCACTGGGACACGAGAAGAGCCACCCGTCAGAACGTTAAGGCAGTCATGTGGCCCTCGGGGTCCCCCACCTCTGCACTGCACAATGCATCACACGACGGCTCTGAATTTTAGCTTCACTGTTGCGATGACTCAAACACGGTCCCCCTTCCAATCTTTAGTGTGTGCTCTTTCGGATAATGTTTTAAGGCAAATACGTGACCAATGACCATCAAGCCAAACAACGAGGCCCCTCCCAGCTTCCCTGCAGGCAGGCGAGCCACGGCCCATCCTGCCAGCCTCGGCCCCAGCTTCACCTGACGGCCACCTGCTTCCCAGGCCACCGCCATATTGACATTTTGGATTTTCATGAGTAGCAACTCGCTGCTGACATGACGCAGACCCCATTCCTGGCACCCAGGAAATAATGAGTAAAACCGCCACCGTGATCACCCACGTACTCAAGCACAGCCGAGCAGGGCACGTGCAGGGATTTACCTGATTTCCCACAAACCCAGTAGTAGAGCTGCGGTAATGGGATCCAGCGCTGGAAACTTCTCAGAGAGTCAGAAGAGAAAACAAGCCAAGGGAGTGTCTAAAACCCAAAGTAAGAGGCTAACCCCTAGAAAATAAGCTGTCAGGACCGGCGACTTTGACGAGAGTGGCCTGGGTTCGTGGACACGTGTAACTGATGCCGGTCACCTGACGGTCCGCGTTCCTGTTTCAACAACACACACGACGTCCCCCTTCTCACTACAGCCCTCTCTGGCCCTTGAGGACCTGGTCTGAGTTGCATCATTCTGCATGGAGCACACTTTAAATCAACAGTATTGTCATAGTGTACCTGTCTCTTCACACTCTCCGTGATGCCTGATAATTGTCAAGTTTGCACTAAAATTGATCAGTAACAGAGGGCCTTTCCTCTTAACACCCCCTCCCTGGACAGCCCCTCCCCTGCCCCTGGCCTGCCCCGGGAAGTGGATGGGCATCGATGTCTATCTGATGACAGGAGTGCTCACCCCGACTTTCCCCAGTTACTTAAGCCGGTGTCTCACTGTGTGTCCTTAGAGACCAGGACTTCGTGCAGGCGGAGCGTCTAGACAGTATTCATGACCCATCTGTCTGGCACGGCCCAGCGGATGGCAAACTCTGTTAGAACTGAAACCATTTCTCCCTCCTCCTCCCGTCCCTCTTTCCCTTTGCGAAGCAGGAATCTGACACCGAAAATTACTATCATTGTTGCAGTTCTCAAAATAGCACCGCCAGACTTTCATTAACATCCATGCTAGACTACTAAATATTTAAAGAAGGGGATAAATTTCATCTGAAGTGGGACAGCCCCACACACATGGAGCAGTAACAGAATCAAGATGTAAATCTGAGAGGCTGTTTTCATCCGAGTAAATTTAGCGTCACAGCAGGAGGAAATGATGCCTGAGGTTTATTAAAACTTTCCCTCTCATTTGTTCTCCACCTTTGCTTGAAAAGGCAGAATTACTGTGCAAAACCCGACAAGATTTTAACCGATCAGAAACCCTCTTGGAGAAACAAAGGCAGCAAACCAAAGGGGTGGAGCCGGGAGGAGGGCGGTGGTGGCTCACCCACACAGCACCCAGTGACAACCTGCAACCCGATCCCCACACTCCCAGCCCAGAGAGCCGCACACTCCCCTCCTCACCTCCTTTTAAATACTAGCTTGGATCAGCTCCACACAAGTCAAACGTTGTTTTGCCATGGATTCTTTTTTTCTTTATTTAAGTTGAGAAAGGGATGGGGGAGCCCTGTCAAAAGCATGCAGGCAGCTCTGCAGAACAGCCTGAGGCACCAAAAACAGCCCCTGCTGCTGGCCTTGACAAAGGTAAGCCAGGATGAGGTGCACAGAAGCTTCGCAACCCCCTCACCCCCACCACGCTCACGGCACAGCAACTGGAAGACCGTGATCCCACGCTCCTGCCATCAGCAGCATCCAGAAGCTAATCTACTAAGGGCTTAGGGGCCAGAAGGCAGGCAGGCGCCCGCCTCCACTGGTATAGCCGAGAGTCTGAAGGGGCCATTGCACTTGTGCAAGAGGTGGAGGAAAATTAGGGCTCTAAGATCGGAAGCCCATGTCTGGCTGGGGACAGGCAGGTGAAGGGGGAGAAGAATGGCAGAAAAAGAGTCGCCCGACCGGGCTGGAGCCACGCTCTCTCCCACATGCACAAAGCAGCTGTCACCAAACCCGCCTCCTGAGAAGCAAAGTGGACCCGGGAGAGGGGCTGACCTCCCCAGGTCACAGGAACATTCTATGGATGGCAGAATCACAAAAGAGACAGCTTATCCATCAGTAGAGGAAATCCCAAGGAACTCAGCAAAATCAACGATCCCTGACACACTGGGGCTGTTAGGTTAATTTTTCACAGGCTTTGAAAATCCAGCTTGAAACCAAAATTATCATCATCTGTGTGTCTATTAAAAATTGTCATGTAGGCGGCTGCTCTAGGAGAGCTCACTTCTACGGCCCTTCAGAATGCTACTGTTTCATCTCCACCCCAAACCCCGCACACCTTTTAAGAACGGATGAGTACATCCCTATCTTACTAGAGAAAACCATGGGAGGAAAAAAAGCCAGAAGGAAATCAAAGCCGGGCCTGGGTTCAAGATCCCAGCAGTCACCCAGCTCCCTGTGCTCCTGGGAGCCCTGTGTAGGATGGGCCTGAGGGGCCGTGCGTGACGCCTGTGGACAGCTGACTCTGGGCACACGGCAGTGCCCATCCCAGCCCGTCCCACCCCAGGAAGCTGTGGGCCCTCAGATGAGTACCCTTTACTGAGGACTTGCTCTGTGCCAGGCATTATTCTGATGCTTCACCTGCACTTTCTCATTCAATGCTCAGATCAGCCCTTTGAGAGGGATAGCAATATTACCATCTTCATTTTACAAATGAGGAAATCGAGGTACAAAGAGGCTAGGAAACTTGCCTAAAGCCAGAGTTAGCAGGTGGTCACTGCAGGATTGGAACGCAGGATGTGATATTCTCCATGGTCCTTTAAACTACTTCCTGGGAAGCTAATTGCCGTTGACAGGAAAATATGTTCTCCCAGTATAGGTAAGAGGCACACACTTGCCCAAACAGGGACCTGCTCTGGTAGGACTAAGGCAGCAGAGACCACACACCCACACACACTCACGCACTACATGCACACACCACACGGCACACACACACACACACACACACTTGTGCATGCACATGCCATACAAATTCACACTCACATCCACACCCACACACGTGAATGTACACATCATACACAGACACACACACCACACAGTAGTGCACGCACATGCCATACACACACGCACAATCACACATGGACTGTCACATACTCTTGCACACACACACCACAGATTTACACTTGCACACCCACACGTGTGCACACAGTTGCATGCACACATTACACAGGGACTCACACCCACACACTCGTGCATGCACACACCACACACAGACTCATACCCACACACTCATGCACACAAATGTACATGCACACATCACACACGGACTCACACAAATCACACACTTCTGCACACACATGCCATACACAGAATCACACCCCTCCACACACATGCATGCACACATCACACCCGGACCCTCACCCACACACTCATGCACACACACGTGCATATGCACATCATGTACAGACTCCCACACACCCACACACTTGTGCATGCACACACCACACATACGCCCCCACACTTGTGCATGAACACACGACATATACGCCCCCACACTTGTGCATGCACACACCACAGACTCACATGCACCCACATACTTATGCACACAGACTCACACTCACACACCCACACACTCGTGCACACAGAGCACACAGACTCACACTTCTTTAGGGCCAGCAGGAAGCATTTTATATCTCCTCTGAGGTTGGCATGAACCAGTCCTTCATACACAGCCTATTCAGAAGCCAAAGGTTCATCGTCCCTCAAAGGTTGCTGTACCAGGAAACCTTGACCAGTTAGAAAGCACAGTGAAAGTCTATTGCATTGTTCATCCCAGAATACATACTCACAGTAGGGTAGGCTTGAGCTTTGGTTCGTTTGGGTGTTTATAGTCAACAAATACACATGGTGAGGACAGACAATCTGGGGACAGACCTCACATCATTGTTCTTTGTCCAGGCTGCCAGGATCATGTAGATATTTTTAACCTCCAGTTCAGGTATTAGGCCATGCAAAGAAAACTTTTTCACCCTCTGGTCAGACTTGTGTTTTGTAAAATAATAACGTTCATCCATTCGCTCAGGAAATATTTATGGGGCCACGCCCCCTATGATCTATGCCATGCACTGCGGTAGGCACTGCAGCTACAGTGGAAGTCTTATGGCACCACTTGCCTGAGGGCCATGCTTACAGGGTGCTGGGAAGTAGCAGAGGAGGAACAAATGTCTCCAGTACATATTTTGCGAGTGTCCACAATGTACAGTCAGCACACAGTGGGAAGCATCGGGGCTCACGAAGAGGTAAGCACAGCCCGGCCTTCACAGAGCTCAGCACGCAGTGGGAGTTACACCTGCACGCATGCAACTGTCAGGCAGAACGGACCACGCCCTCGGAGGGGCACAGAGGGCTACAGGGTTCCAAGGCAGAGAAACTATTTCTGCTTATGGGGTACAATCAGGAAGGGGGAACAACTTGATGTAACTGGCAGATGGTCACAACACTGACTCAGGCAGAAAACACCAAAGGAGGAGCTGGTCTGAGGTGGATGGAGAAACTGTCAGTTCAGTGCTGGATGCCCAGCTTGTGAGAGATGTGTCAGTGGCCCTGCAGGTAGCTGGTCAAAGATAAGCATCTCGGAGCGGCTGGGACTCCACATGGTGGCTTGACTGACCCAGGCCGAGGGTGAGGAACAAGGTTGGGGCCAAGGCTGGCTCCTGGAGGATAGAGGAGCTACCAAGCAGACAGGATGGCTGAGGTGTCCAAAGAGAGCAGCCAGATCCTGCAATCCCGAGGGACAGAGAGCCTCGAAAAGGGGATGATCAACATTAACAGCTGTGGACAAAAGGCTGGTAAAAGAAGAAGTGGAAACAAAGTCCACAGGGTTTGGCAATGAACAGGTGACCCTGGCAAAGCAGCCAGGAGAGGGCCGTGGCCAGAGAGGAGGCAGCTGGGTGGTGGATAGCAGCCGGGATGGAGGGAAACACGGAACGGGCTGGAGGTTCAGGTGAGCAGGGTAGGTGGGGATGTGGGGGAAGTAAAGGGGAGAGGGGCCAGGTTGGACGGGCAAACTGCAGGGATTCGCAGGGTGCAGAGATCTTGCCCAAGTGGCGGCCAGGCCACAGTGCAGTGCCCCTGGGCAGTGTGGGTCTCTTGGGAGGAGAGCAGAGCAGGGTGCAGGCCTGTGGTCTGAGGGTGGGATCAGCAGGGGGCGCAAGCTTGGAACACACAGGGCAGTAGAAGGCGCTTCCAGAAGCCACAGGTACATAGGACAAAGGGCAGGAAGAAAGGGAAGAATCAACCTGGGAGATGGGATGAGACCCTGCACTCCTGTGTGTAACCTGTTTGGGTTAAACAGGTCACTGGTGATCCCAAAATCCTGGATGAGACCTGGGAGTTGGTGACCAAAGTGGAGCAAAGGGGGTTTCTAAAAAGGTTCGGCATATGCATCAAACACATTTTAATTCATCAGTTCATAATGACACATAAAGAAAATCTCACAGGTTACCTCTGAAGAACGACAAGGAAACTTCTGATCCTTAAGTTATCTGATCCTATATGGTATATACTTCAGGGTAACCAAGTACTTGATGGAGAATTTCTCTTTATAGATAGAAGAATCCCTACTAATTAACGGAGAAAAAGGACAGAATTAGGCTGAGACTGTTTTGCAACCCCTCATGACTGATAATGCCACACGACAGAGAGAAGACAGACACACTGCGCCTCCTGATGGAAGACAACTCACCCTAGGAGCCATTCCCCACGCACCACACCCACACCTGCATCTACATCTGCCCCGAGCAACTGCAGCACAGGCAGTGCCCAACTCCAGCGAGTCGGCTGGGGCAGCCTGAGCACAGAACGGCACCAGACAGTTCAGACCCTCCACCAAAAGTCGCAAGGGTGTGGTCCAGAGGGAGAACCTGCAAATAAAAGATCCTCGAGGAGCTCGTCAATCCACCATGATGCTTAGAGCTTCCTTGGATCCTGGTTCAAACAAAGAAACTGCAAACAGAGGAAATCAAAACACACATTTATAAGCCAACTGGAGAAATATGACCACTAACAGTGTATTTGGCATTAGAGAATCACAGTTACTGACATGATTATAGAAAAAATAAAGGCCTGGTATTTCTGAGCCTGGTTGTGGATAGGTTTCCTATGTAGTTAGTAGCCTGCCTCCAAAGTTCTGAGAAAACCCCCTGCTGGAGGCAGGAAGCCGCCAGTGCACGGTGGAGTAGCAGGCAGCTCGAGCGGTGCCTGCAGGCGCCTGATGTCTTGAACCTGGATGACAAGCCTTTGGGAAAAAAATTTGAAAGGTGGGAAGAAAGACAGTCAGCTTAGATTTTAATACGTTGGAATTTATCTTATTTGGTTGTTATTACCCTAAATAGTCTCAGGGCAAAAACAAAAAAAAGTTTCCTTCTGAAAATGTCCTGAAGTTAAAATCCTGGCTTAACTAGGTACAATTAATTAGCTTCAGTTCATTTGATTTTGAGATGCAGTTTTAAAAGGCCACCTGTAGAGAAAGCAGCACTTTCCCTCCAGCAGGGATGGGGGCGGCTGCACCCCTGGCTTTCTCTGAATCGGATCTTCTCAGTTAATTGGAAACTCCACTGAAGCTGAACATGAAAAGTTATTCCAGTTGATGGCTGGCTTCTCTTCAACTCTGGGCTTACTCTCCAGGTCCAGTGGTGTGGATTCCTTAGCAGTGATTGCTTAAGACTTTCCGAGTACATGGTTCTTTCCAAACTGTACAGTCTACTCAGGGATTGCTTCTGGGAAGCCACAGGAACTCTGTTCTCCCCACCAAGATGTGGCAACGGGGTTTTGAAAATGCAGCACAACAGGATACGTCCAGCTGGGTGGGAGTGGGAGGCACAGAGTTCACTGGCAGAAGTTAGGATGCACACAGAGCTGGCTTCTGGCTCTCACCCAGCACACGCCCGCAGGCCATCTCTCCCTAGAGACCAGGCTAGGAGGTGTGGCAGCACACAGCAGCTTGTCACTCTGGCCCTGCCCACTTTCCCAGCCCTAGCTGGGGCTGTTCTGGGCCTGGGGCTCTATCCTCTCCTCTAGCCATCCAGCACACCTCCTCCAGGAAGCCACTGTGACTACTAGTCCAACCAGATGATTCTGTCTAGGCTCCTGAACCATGAACTGCAGGAACCACCCAGCTCTCACTCCCTGTGCTCGTGTTTGGTTACCTCTGCACGTGCATGCTCCAGCTCTCACCCTGACTCCCAGCACTCAGGAGCACAATGTTTTTTTGACAGAGCAAGCAGAGAAAAGATGTCAGGAGAGCTGGCAACAGGTGGATGGCATCTCTTTTCCTTAGAAAGACACATCAAGTGGAGCTCCGTCCCCAGGAGGTCATGATGCCAGCCAAGCCTTCCGCATCCATGCAAAACCCTTTGGGTCTCACAGCAAAACGAACCAGCCGCAGTCGATGGATCACCTGACCATGGTTAGCAGAGTAGAAAGCAGACAAAACAGACACTCCTCAGCAAAGGTTCCAAAAACATTTTTGAAGGGAAAAGCTACTTACAGCTCCTATAAGGGCTTCTGTTATCAACAGTATTGCTGATTTTACAAATAACAGTAACATTTCATTTCTAACTTTAATTCATGCCAAACCTTAGCAAATATCAAATAAGAGACAGAGAAAACCATGACATCTCAACCATGGGGTGCACCCAGGGCCAACGACAGGCAGAAAACTGACTCTAGCACATGTGGAAATCCAGAAGCGATTTCACCTCGCGTCACCCTAAGTGCACCCAGGTATCAGAACACTGAGGACTTCCTCCAGGTGCAAACGAAGTAGATCAAATAACCAGTCCCATTTGTCTATTTATTTTCCCAGAGTGTAGCATCTTATAGGCAACAATTCCTGTGACTCTTTAATTTCTTCAAGGTGGAGAGGCAGGGGAGCCTTATTATCAGAGTTAGCACTCTGTGAAAGGCACATTGTTCATCTGCTGTAGGAAACGCACTGGTAGGTGATTCAATAAAAAAACATGTCAGCCATTAAAGCCCACTTAAGAATGCAGACCCTCTACGGCTCATTACAGAGATACTGATGGCAATTAAGGCATCCTCTGTTTACTCTGTATCCTGCCAGCCTGACACGACCCAGAGAAGAGAATATGTTCATTTCATATGAGCTCCTCCTCTAGGCTTTGTCCCTGTTGAAGATGTGTACCTAACAGAAGAGAGCTTTGAGGACGGGCAAGGAAGCTACCACCTTTCCCAGAAGTTCCTGACCACACAGGCATCAGCTACGACAAACCCAGAGTGAGTGTCCCCAAGGCATAGATGGCCTGGCGTCCTCCCCAGGACACATCCAGAACCCCTGGGGATGAACTCACTGTGGGACACCTGGAAGCCCCTGTGGCATGTGAAGAACAGCTGTGACACTGAGGACAGATGACAGAAGTCACAGCGCTGCAGTTCTGCAGACCACGCTCAGCAGTCTGTGATCTCATTTAAATCCTCATGGCCGCCCTATGGGGCAGACGTCATTTCCATTTCACAGACAGCGAAACAAAGCCTCAAGGGCTTCTGTCACTGCCCTGCCCTGAACCCAGGCCAACCTGAAGCCACAGCCAAGGTCTTGCCCCTTTGTCACCTGTCCCCTGGCTCTCCAGTCTTCTTGAAAGACAGCACCTTGTAAATGATCTCCCATTTTAGCTGTAAAGACACTATAGGGCCCAGTCATACCCGAACAGCAGGGGCCAGCCGTGTGCCAACAAGATCTTAAGATGCCTCTGTTAGGGCAAAGGGGCCCTCCATGGCTGTAACTGCTTCATGGGGCTCCTAAGCAGAATTAAAATGAATGGGAGAGATATTTGGAAATTGGCTTTAAAAGCCAGGAGAGAATACTGACAAGCAAGGGAGAGAGGAAGGAAGGAATGGGCAAGGAAGAGAAGGGACTGTCAGTGAAGAGGGCTGAAAACAACAGGGAGACTCTGGGGAAGGGCCCCGACCTGCAGGAGAAGCACCTGTGGGACATGGAGAGTCTGTGACAAGCCCCAGGCAGAGGCCAAGGGCAGGGCCCACCCGCTTGCACACAGACTGTCAAACCCAGTCAGGGCACCGTGCACCTCCCAGCGTCCTCTTCGCAGCTGTGTTCTGCTGTTTCTCACACCCGGAGAACACACGATAAGAAACTGCCTTCCCATCACTCTTGTCCATCTGAGGCCCTGGCTTGGGAGACTCTGTTCCAAGTGCTTCATGTGGATTGTCCCATGTAATGTCACAACAACTGTTCTTAAGCCCCATTGTGCAGACAAGGGCACTGAGGCACAAGAGGTGAAACAACTTGCCCCACTGCTGGGCACGTGCAGGGCCAGGACCCCGACCCTGCAGTGTGGCTGGGAGTGAGCATTTCCCCACCCGAGTGTCATTTCATTGCTTGTTGTGGGCTCAAGAACATTTTCCATCCATGGGAAAGGTGGATAAGAAGGGTCCCGCCGTGCTCCCGGCCTCCTGGCAGCCACCCGCTAGTCCTCGGGGAGGTGCCCTCCATCCCACCCTGCTCCCAGCCACCCCTGCATGCCCTGGAGGCCCCCCCCTCCTCCCCCAGCCTGTCTCGGCAGAACACCAGGATCAAGTGCATCAGGCTACCCGACCTGGACAGCCAGCGCCACAGGCCAGGAGATGCCCTGCGGGAGGCAAGCTACACACGCAAAGGCTACTGCCAAAGTGTACCAGGACACCACGGGCCAAATGCCACGGAAGCACATGCCTAACCCCAACCCGCCAGAGCTGCTTCCCAAGCACACAGCAGCGGGACTCCCTGAGCACTCGGTATAAAAAAATGCAAATTTACATAACAGAAAAACTTGAGGAAAACTATTTGTACTTTTAGACTCTTGAATTTACCAAACATAAAGAGCAGACTCAAAATTCTACTATTTATTTCTGCTAGAGCACAATCATTTTCATATTGGGGGCATACATAGCTTGCCCCCAATATAAAAATACAGTAGGATTAGAGAAAATAGTTTCTTTTTAAAAATCTCCTCCTATTTCCACATTTGCAGCACTTGTATTTATGTAGTCTAATTTCCATAACAACAATCTAAAAATGTGTATCAAATATAACTCCTCTCAACAACGTCAGTAAGCTGGGGAGAGAAGCTGAACGTGTCCTGAAATGACCTCAGCGGGGAGACCGCAAAGCGGCTCAGGCAGCACGCATCCCCCCAGGGCCGCTCCTGCAGAAAGACCCTCCCCCAGGGAACACAGAGGACAAGAAGCCACTGCTCCCAGGAGCAGCTCAGCGTGTGTCAGGGTTGCCTCCTTCCCACTCCTCTCATAAAAACCAGAAGATCAAAATTCAATGAACTTCAAACTCTGCTTCCACCCTTTCGAGTTCAAGAAATGCTCAGAGCCTCAGCCTTGGGGATCCACACCCCACGTCATTTTCATGTAGTATCTAATAGAAGAACATACAACCAGAACCTTTGAAAGTCCCATGTAAGTGCTCCTACTTTCTTATTTTAATGACATGATTAATTATGCACCCTCCACATATCTTTCTTTGCTTATTTAAAATTACTTCTGAAGTGATGCACTCTAGAAAAATTCTATAAAACTGGTGTGAAGGATACCAAATCAATATATAATTTCTGGAATCCTATCAGCTTCTCAGATAAGTAGCAAAAGCCTATTCCAAAACACAGTGCCCTGACCATCTTGGAGAACAGAATGAATAGCCCACTTTTAGACACGCCGTCTTTCTACCCTAAAAGAAGAAAACATTTCCTTTGTGAAAACGTAAATCTCTTTCCCTAACAGAAAATAACATCCTTCCTATTTCCCAATGACCCCACCTCCTGACCATGTGAAAACACAGACACAATGCCACCGAGGTGCATAGGAGGGACTTACAGTTGAAGATGCCCGGAGGTGGGTGCTCAGTCACCAGGAGACAGTTTTCTTCATCACTGTTGTCCCCACAGTCGTTCTGTTGGTTACAGACCAGCGAACCAAGATACAAGCATTTACCGCTGGTGCAGGTGAATTTGCACTCTGAAAAAGTACAATATAAAGCATGAAGCGGTCAATGCAAGCTGGTGCTCTTGAGCTGTTATGTTGGTTTCTTTTCTTTCCCCCACTTGCATGCCACGATGGGTTGGGAACTCAGACTATCTAGAGATCTCAGGAAATGCACAGCATGGTGCCTCACGCATCTGCAGGGGCCTCTGAGGCACTACTACAGCGTGAGGAGCACAGGTGCATGCTCTCTTTCCACCACCTGCCCTGCAAAAGTCAGAGCTGTGGGTCCCTATAATTCTGCTTGACAACAGCCCTGGCAGCTTCCCACACCTCCAAGCACAGGGGAGCCCTGCAGGGGAGGCAGTGGCCTGGCCTGACAAAGGAGGCTCACGGATTTTACTTCCAGCTTGTCACTGCCTTGCAGTGAAACTCTGGGCAAAGCATTTAACCTCTCTGGTGTTCATTCATTTCATGCCTAAGAATAACCAGGTTTAATACCAGGCAGAGTATTCATAATGTAAAACACAGGAAAATAATGTACACTCTCTGCTACCTGCGAGGCATCCGTGCGGGGGTCACAATGGTGAATTATGAAAGTAGGATGGTACCCACACTGAAATTCCTGTAGGTCATGCTCAATACAGGATTGCTGAAGTCTGTATGAATCCATATTTGAAAACAGAATTCTTTTTTTTTTTTTTTTCCCCTTTTTGTCTTTTTCGTGTCCGGCAACGGACCACAACCCTCAGTGTTGCCCCCGTACTGGACCGGGGACCAGCAACGGGATCGCAACCCTCGGTGCTGCGCCCGCCCCTCGCTCAACCAGTGAGCGGGAACCGGTCTGTATGTGGGATCCGAACCCTCAGCGGGAGCACCGCTGCACTCCCAAGGGGCGCACTGTAGCAGTGTGCCACTGGGCCGGCCCTGAAAACAGAATTCACTTTTGCAGGGCTTTAAAGTAAATTTGCAAACTAAACACATTACTATCAACCTCAGCAATTAAGGATAAAGGAAATCACCCAACTATATACAATTGGGCATGTAAACATCCATGTAAATCTTACACTGAATATCATCCTGCATCTGACTTGAGCTTTTTCCTAGGAGCACCTACAGAAGCTGGCAGGAGCCAACAGGACGCACCATTCATAGATGGCCTGCAGAAAGAGCCTCAGGAAGCGCCACAGCTCCCCACTGATGCTGACTAGCACAGTGTCTTCATTTCTCCAGGCCTCTGTCTGTCTGTCTGGAACAAGGGTGGCAGGCCTGGGTCAAGTCCAAGGTCCTTTCAACTCTAGTAATCCATTATTCAAGTAAAAGACTAGTCATGAGCATGCTGAGGCTCTTCCAGCTGCGTGAACCATGCATGGGGCTGCACTAAACACTCTGAGGGGCTTGTTTCTGAGGGCTGACTGCAGCCACAAAGACAGGACTAAGTCCACAAAGCATTTTTGTAAACGTGTTTGGAAGGGGCCCTTTAGTCCTCCAGTTGTTCACATTCTCCTAGAAGAGTGTGGAAAAAGCAACCGCCCCAAGCCCCTGACCTAGTTTAGGATAACAAGTGAGCACAGCCCAGCTGCTCTCCCGCCGGCTACTTGCCGGCTGTGCCATCTGGGTTAGAAAGTCTGTGTGCTGAGTGTGACCGGCCACATGGTAGAGCCACTGTTGGAGCCAAACTCCCTCTGCCCATCAGGTGGAAAGATTAAAATCCAGCTGTTTGAAATCACATTTATGAAGCGACATTTCTTAACTTGATGGGGAAAAGGGATGTCAAGAAAAGAAGTTACCTTCCTTTCCAAAAGAAATATTGGACTTCAGATTAATACCAAACATGAAAAGGACATTAGCCAAAAACAAGTACCCCCAGTGTTGACGAAATGGTGATTGGAAAAAAAGGGAATACTGACCTGAATTGAATCAAACTGTAACTGAAAAATTAACCATTGCTGTGGTTTGAAAGGGTCTGAGGTCAGATGACCGTATTCAAGTTCTTGTGGAACTTTACGCCAGCAGGAAACGCAGCCACCTCCACACATCACTCATTCCAGCTTGTCCGTGAGGACACACCTGATCTCACAACGTGTTCTCAAGGAAATAAATTACGTGACTCATTCCTTCATGTAACCACCACTGCAGCCCCTTCTGTGTTATGTGTTGGGTGAGAGGCATGGAAACAGGGAGACGAGAGACCTAGTCCTCTTCAAAGAGCTTACGATACAAATTTTTTTAGATGTGAACAGTGAATAATATGTCTGCTAACTCCTTCCCAGGCCACTTATTTCCTTCTTTATATCCTTCACATCCAGAGTGCCACTCAGCCTGTAAGAGGCACTGGGTGAATCACACATTTGCTGAATAAATGAATAATCTAATCTGAGCTTCACAGGAACTCGTGAAATAATGACAGCAGATATGATTATTCCCATTTTATTCCATTTTGCTCCATCCCAGCACACTGCTTCTCAGTTTCTAAATCTGCTTTCGTGAACGTGCCAGACTCACTGTAAGGAGCACGCCCACGTACGTAACAAAGGTCCCAGAATAGCTCGTTTTCTTAAGCAGCTTCACATTACTCAGGAAACACTGACATGGCTTATGCTACTGATCTGCTTAGGAAGCTCCGACTTCTCAGATAATGGAAATACCAAAACCAACCGAATAAATTCCAAATTCATAAACTCTAAATCTTCCCAACAGTGAGTCATTAACCCAACACCAAATTAAAGGTCTCTCCGTCGTGTGGCCACTTGACTCAAGAGGACTGGACTGAAAATTTGAATTTTTGGTTTCCTGATGTGATATAGAAAAACCAGAAAATTGCTATCATGCTGCTAAGTGTTAAAGATAAATGCAAAAGTTGGAATAAAACTGCAGACCAGAGTAAAACATCTATCCAAGTTAACAAACCTGGTGTGGACACAGGAAGGCTTCCAACTCAATCCCAACTCACCCTGAAAGGCTTCTGCCACCATACTCTGCTGTCCAAAAGCCCACTACATTCAGATCCTCTAAAAACTAGGTTATTGTGACATTTCAAACAAATTAATAACCTTCTAAGAAAGGCTCTTGCCTCAGCTTCACACTGGAATCACCTGGGCATCTTTCAACACTATTGGTGCTGGATCCCACGTAAGGCCGCTGCTCTCGCCGGCCTGAGGAGAAGCACATGTGGACAGCCCACTTATGGCAGCTCTCCCTATAGCTAATGGTATTTTACTGGAATGTTTACTGGGTATTTGCTAATTTACAAAAAAGAAAAGTAAAAAGTAATCTCTTAAAATGGGGAGGTATATGAATAATTCCTGGATACTGGGACCAGTTGCTACAGCTCTGTGCTGTCAGTGGGGTATTTCGGAAACTCTGGAACCAGCGTGGTTCTGGCCACTAAGTTACATTTGGACATAACGGAGCCAGGAAGTGTCCTCAGTGGAGAAATGCTCAAGTCAGAGAAAGAAGACAGAAGTGAAAAAAAATACATTTTCTTATAATATTTTGTTCATTCTTTGTGCAACTCCTTGAGTATTTCTGCCAAGCCAGACTGTTCAACATTAGAAACATTTTGATTACAAACTCAAGGTGATTTCACATGTAAAATATTGGAATGAAATACAGAATGAACTATTCAGGAACTAGTGTTTCCTTTAGGAGCTACAGATTTATTAAAATCATTTGCAATATTTAAATAATTCCTCTTCTTTTAAAAATGTCAGGATCTTTTAAATAAAGAAAATGACATTCCTTTCTGCCATAATTCCCTATTTGATTTCTTACAAAAAAAAAAATGCCAGAATCAACAACAGATTTTAGAATCACTGTATATACTTTTAGTAGTAACAGAATTACCTTCTCTGCATTTCCACATAAAGCTTCTAATTAATTTTTTGGCATCTAGAATCAATAACAAGTGAAACTCTGGAAACTATACAAGCACATGCAAATTAAGCAACATACTCCTGAACAACATATGGGCCCTAGAAGAAACTGAACAGGAAATCAAAAAAATTCTCGAAACTAATGAAAATAAAGACACATAATACCAAAACCTGTGGGATACTGCAAGAATAGTACTCAGAGGGAAGTTTATTATGGTAAACACTTATATCAAAAGAGTAGAAAGACTTCAAATAAACAACCTAGCACCACTCCTCAAAGAACTAGAAAAACAAAAACAATTCAATTCCAAAATTAGAAGATAGAAAGAAATAACTAAGATCAGAACAAAACTAAATGAAATAGAAAGAAAAAAGATAAAAAAGATCAATGAAACAAAAAGTTGGTTTTTCAAGAAGATAAACAAAATAAACAAACCATTAGTGAGGTTAACAAAAAGAGAGAGAGAAGACCCCAATAACGAAAAATCAGAAATTAAAAGGGATACATTACAGCCAGTACCACAGAAATAAAAAGAATCATGAGAGTCTATTACACAAACAACCGTATGCCAACAAGTTTGAAAGCCTGGAATGAAAGGATAAGTTTCTGGACACATACAAACTACCAAGACTAAACAAAAAGACAGAAGACCTAAACAGACCAATAACAAGCAATGAGATTGAAGCAGCAATAAACAGTCTCACAAGGAAAAAAGAAACCCAGCACAGGATGGCTTTACTGCTGAAATCTGCCAAGCCTCTGAAGAAAAGTTAATACCCATACTATTCAAACTATTCCAAAAAAGTTGAAACAGAGGCCATTCTTTCAAATTAATTCTATGAGGCCAGCATCACCTTGATACCAAAACCAAATGAAGATATAACAAAAAAAGAAAAATATAGCCCAATATCTTTGATGAACCTAGACACAAAAATCATCAACAAAATACTAGCAAACAGAATACAGAAATACACCAAAAAATATACGTATACTCCACGATCAAGTGGGATTCATCCCAGGGATGCAAGGATGGTTCAACATGCACAAGTCAATAAACGTGAAATACATCACATCAACAAAATCAAGGACAAAAACCATAGGATTATCTCAATAGGTGCAGAGAAAGCATTGGACAAAATTCAACATCTCTTCACAATAAAGGTAAATTGGGTATAGAAGGAATATTAGGTATAGAAGGAAAATGAGGTATAGAAGGAAAGTCTCTCAACACAATAAAAGCCATATACAACAAATTCACCACCAATATCATCCTGTATGGTGACAAGCTGATAGCTTTTGCCTTAATAACAGGAACAAGACAAGAATGCCCACTATCACCACTCCTATTTAACATAGTGTTAGAAGTGCTAGACAGAGCAGTCAGGCAAGAGAAAGAAAGAAACGGCATCTAGATTGGAAAGGACAAAGTCAAACCATCCCTGTTTGCAGATGACATGATCCTATATACAGAAAAACCTAAAGACTCTACCAAAAAACTCTTAGCACTTATAAACAATTTCAATAATGTTGTAGGATACAAAATCAACACCCAAAAATCAGTAGCATTTTTATTCTCTAATAATGAACTTGCAGAAAAAGAAATCAAGAAATTAAGCCCATTTTCAATAGTTGCTAAGAAAAATAAAATATCTAGGGATAAATTTAACCAAGGAGGTGAAAGATCTCTACAATGAGAACTACAAATCACTACTGAAAGAAATTTTTAAAAACATAAAAAGGTGGAAAGACATTCCATGCTCTTGGATTAGAAGAATCAACATTGTGAAAATGTCCATACTACCCAAATCAATCTACAGATTCAATGCAAACCCATCAAAATACCAATGTCATTCATCACAGAAACAGAAAAAGCAATCTTAACGTTCATATGCATCAACAAAAGACCCCAAACAGCCAAAGCAAACCTGAGGAAAAAAATAAAGCCAGAGGCATAATACTACCTGACTTCAAATTATACTATAAAGCTATAGTAATCAAAACAGCATGGTACTGTCATAAAAACAGACACTTAGACCAATGGAACAGGACAGAGAACCCTGGAATCAACCCACATACTTACTGCCAAGTGATCTTTGACAAAGGCACCAACAACATACATTGGAGAAAAGACTGCCTCTTCAATAAATGGTGCTAGGAAAATTGGACATCCATATGCAGAAGAATGAAACTAGACCTGTACCTCTCACCACATGCCCAAATCAACTCAAAATGGATTAAAGACTTAAATATAAGACCTGAAACTAAAACTCCTAAAAGAAAACATAGGGGAAACACTTCAGGAAGTAGGACTAGGCAACGACTTTATGAATAAGATCTCAAGAGCACAAGCAACAAAAGAAAAAATTAAAAAATGGGGTGATATCAAACTAAAAAGCTTCTTCACAGCAAAAGAAACAATTAACAGAGTGAAAAGTCAACCTACAGAATGGGAGAAAATATTTGCAAACCATACATCCAACAAAGGATTAATATCTAGAATATACAAGGAACTCAAACAACTACAGGAACAGAAATAGTAAAACAAACAAACATATAACCCAATTAAAAAATAGGCAAAGAAGCTGAGCAGACATTTTTTTGAAGGAAGACATACAAGTGGCCATCAGGTACTTGAAAAAATGCTCAACATCACTCAGCATCAGGGAAATGCAAATCAAAACCACATTGAGATATCACCTCACCCCATTAGACTGGCTATAATCAAAAAGACTGAAAATAACAAATGCTGGCAAGGATGTGGAGAAAGGGGAACTCTTCTACACTGTTGGTGGGACTGTAAATTTGTACAGCCTCTATGGAAAACAGTATGGAGGTTTCTCAAACAACTACAGATAGATCTTCCATATTATCCAACAATCCCACTGCTGGATATATACACACCCAAAGGAATGGAAATCATCACATCAAAAGGATACCTTCTCTTCCATGTTTATAACTGCTCTATTTACAACAACCAAGAGTTGGAACCAACCTAAATATCCATTGGTGGACAACTGGATAAGAAAATGTGGTATATGTACACAATGGAACACTACTCTGCTATAAAAAAGAATGAAATTCTGCCATTCACAGCAATATAAATGAACTTAGAGAAAACCATGTTAAGTGAAATAAACCAGGCACAGAAAGAGAAATACCAAATGTCTTCACTCAAAGGTGGGAGCTAAAAAATAAACAAATGAAATTTTAAAAAGGAAAGGAAGATACAACAATCACAATAATTCTTTGAATTTTCCAAAGGAGAGAATAGAACTGAGTGTATCAGGTGGAAAAGGGGTTGGGGGGTAAGAGAGGAATTGGTAACGGGACACAATCAACGATTACATCGTATAATGCTGCATACACTAATTATCCCGCTTTGAGCATCACATATTGCACATGGGTATTGATATTCAACACTGTACCCCACAGATATGTACAATCAACTATGTTACAATAAAAAATAAATTAAAAAACTAAAATTAAAAAAAATAAGGAATTTTAAGAGTCCTGAAACCAGGAATGAAATGGAAAATCCTAGAGTTTTCTGTGAATTCCAAACTTATATACAAAAAAGATATGTTTAAAAAAATTTAAGGGCCAGTAGCTTTACAATTTGAATACTCTAAATCTAAACCTAAGCAAGACAAATGCTCAATCCTGACTTCCAGCAGAACAAATCTGCATCACAGAGACTAAATTTAATTAACTTGGTAGAGTCAACATTCTATTAGTTAAAAGGCAACGAAAAGTTGTTCTCAAGTTTTCCTACACTCTTTTAAAGCCTTAGTTTCACAGCTATGATCTCAGTCACAAATTAAGGACCTATATACAGCATTACATCTCAGCTGTAAAATCAGCCTTTTTTGTTAGTTGGCAAAGGAGTCTACGTTAGTTATTTCTGTTAAAATTCATACAGCAACACTGACTCATCCAGTTCACACTTGCATCATTCACAAACCTGAAGACTGAGCGGAATGCTGGCTTCATCGCTCCTGACGCTGAAGTCTAGAACGTGCTCTCGGTCACAGCAGCCTTCCCACTGTGCTTACCTTGTGAGTGACAAAGTGGCCAAACTCAGCCATTAGTGAAGTGGAAGCAAGGAAATAGGAGGTTTCTCAAGAAATAAGAGGTTTCTAAAATGAGCACAAACAATTCTATCATAACCAGTGTAAGCTCACATCTCCCAGTACAGAGATGACGAAAGCATTGTTATCGATTTGTGCACACCCTGCCTATTTCCCTGCAAGGTGTAAGACTTCCTATAATAAAAGCAAAATTCAATGAAGATGGAAAACGATTAGTAGAAGACAAAAAACATGAACCAAAAAATGTAGGGAAAGGGAGGAGAAAAGCTGCAGCCGCAGAGAGCTCCAGGACTGGCACTGAGCTGAACTTCAGCCACTGCAAGGAGCCCAAGGCATGGCGGCTGGGGCCTCGCTGGGACGCGGTGGCAGGCATGCCAGCCAACCAGAAACAGACTTTCTCCTGCTTCTAGAACTTCAGAAGTTCTGTCCCTCCTTTTATTAAAGGGTGCTGTGTAACAACACGGAGTCTGTCCTGACACCGATTTTGTCAGAAAGGAAAAAGGGCTCCCCGTATTGCAATTTCCTGAACCAGCCTCCACCGAGGCTGGAATACTGGAGCATTCTCCATAAAGGAAGCCAAGGCATCCAGAAAGTGGTACTTTAGCTAACTATGAAGATAAAGTTGTGAGAGTCTTCAGAGATGAGAAGTCAATCCTTAGGGGGACTCTACTTACATGTCAGCTTCTGACTGGGTGGGAATGACATTAGGATTCTCCTGCGAAACTCACCAGTGCAGGTGTACATGGTGAGTAACTGTGACAGATGCCAACATCTCCACACTCTCCACACTCACATCTCTGGGGACCGAGGGAGGAGGTGCAGGAGCTGTCCGTGCCGCAGCCCGTGCCACCTGCCACCCACAGCTCTGTCACAACACACCGTGAAGGCATCAGCATCACTATGATGCTCTGACCTCATTCAAAGACAGACTGACATTCCTGGTCATAAATTTGGAACAAAGGGGAATTAAATTTGAAGGTTCACATTCTGTGTAATGAATTAAGTTACCTCACAAGCACTTAATAAATGTCCTGTGTTAAGTGGTGCTGCTGAAACCACAGTTGTCCTTCAGAATGACAGTAAAGGGATGTTTGCCCATGTAATAAGATTAAAATACAAAAGCCTCTCACTGAAGATAGTTATAAAAAACTTTAAAACTCAATCCCTTTTACGATAGGGCTTATTGCTCCATTATGGCGCTGAAAAGATTATTTTAATGTGTCTCAAACTCTCTGAGAACTGTAAGTGAAAAATGCACAATGTGCTTTTAAAAGTCCAAGGCACTCCCAGTCCTAAGAAAAGTACCCAACTCCCGTCAGAACACCACCGGGCATGTTAAAAGTCAGTAAAGAACTTGAAATGGAAGATAACACTATTTCTTTTCTGTGTTTAAAACTAATGAATAAATGAATTTGTGTCTGTAGTTTTCTACATATAAAATGTGAGGAGGTAATCTTATTAACTTCTTACTTAGGACAGTACTGAAGGGAAGGAGGTAAGACCCACCTCTAAACTCTTTGAGGGATCAAAGACGTCTACCAATTTATGCAACGCACATGGGAAAACAGTTTGAAAGGGTGTGACCAACACTATATATTAACAGTGGCTATCTCTGGGTCCTGGGGTCACTGATGACATTTACGTTTCTTGTGAATTTTATGTATGACTTTATAATAAAAATATTAAAATGAAGAGCCTTTTTTAAGGAGAAAAGATCTCTGTGAAAACCAAATGTTTGTAGAATTCTAAATCTATCAAAATCAAGACTTTTAAATGTGCTAATAAAGTACCTAATTCCCTATGGCATCATCCAAACAGGAATCCCGACACACCACTCCAACCCCACGAGGATAAACAGTTTCAGTTACATTTCCTTTCATTTCAAGCTCCCATAGGCAGGGAAGGGCAGGCAGCAGTAGGGGTTCTGCTTAGTAGGGACACTGCCTGTGGCGGAGGAGTGGGTGGGAGGTCGGGGACAAGGTCAGGTGGTCCTGAGAAGCCTTTCAGGCCACTGGACAGATTGCAGCTTTCACTCCGAGTGACCCAGAGGCATTAAAGGATTTTGAGCTCAAAAACAGATACACTTTGACATTTAAAAAATATTCTATTGCAGTACAACGTGTGTACGTGTGTGTGTGTGCATGCAAAAGACCAACTCAATGGGTTGATGCAAAGGATGAAACCACCTGTGTAATCTGCACCCTGATCAAGATGCAGGAAAGCACACACGGGGGCTCCTGGGGTATTCTAACTTGCATTTTTATAGGATCTTACTGTCTGCCACGTGGAAAACAGACTTTGCGGGCCAGGCATCCAGTGTGAAGAACCTTGTCTGCCTTGCTGATGACTATTAGCAGCTCCCATCTATATGTTTTGAAAACGTTCATTTGGAGGTAATTGGAACTGACTGTACCAAGCATTTCATACACATCAGGACCAACCTTGCACAACCCTCTCATGATTTTGCTCCACTGAGAAAGAAAGCAGCATAAATCACGACACCTAACAGGAGCTCTAAGCTGTTCACCAACAGATGTCCTTTCCATATGCCTTTGGGCTACGTGGGTTGTGAGGACCACACCCAGTGACAACATAAATGGATGCCCAGGTGCTCACAGCAGAAACATGGGCCCCGAGTGAGGGCAGCACCTACCTGGCGTGACGAAGGCTGGCCCTGAGGCCTTCCCTCCTGCAGTCATGCGTTCACCCCAGCACCCATCCACTGAGCTCCTGCTCTGGCAGCAGTGCATCTACAAGGGAGAAGTGGACAGTCCACCGTCCTGAATCCCAGGAAGCTGGCTTCCCTCCAGCTCCTACACCAAGTATTTTGTTTATCTTCTGGAAAGAACTGTAATCTCTAGATTCCTTTTTGGTCAAATGAGGCACCTGGATAAACCAGCAGTTTTTTCATCTTTCCTCTGAACCACCAGCTGTTCCGTGTGGGGCCTCAGGGCCTTCAGCAGACGTGGGGTGAGGTCCGCTCCAACCTGTGTACAGACCAGGCTTCCCTCTGAGATTTCATTTGAAAAAGGCATTGTCCAGCTAAAAAGTCTGAACACCTTTTTATATTCTTACATCCTACAAGTCTTTTCAGTTCTCATAAGCCATGATTCTATAAAATTTTAAGAAAAGAATTTTAAAGAATGAAATCCCACTTCAGCCCTTTCATACTTCTGTTGCCTGCTCTTAATTGTTCTAATTATCATCCAAATGACAGGTCATTTTAAAAATTGATTCCTGAATTCTGGACAGTGTGACACATACTGATTACATCAGTAGCACCTCTGTGGGCCCTTTGCATCTGCATACAAACATGCTACAATGTCCCCACCTAAGAGAATGCTCTCGGCCCCAATCCGCATTCCTCTGTTCCCACAGCTGAATGCCGCCACCTTTCTGCATGTACCAATTCTCTTACACCTTAATACACTTAAAAATTCACAGTACATCTGGCAACCACCCTTCCTTGCCACCTCAACACAGCTGCCCTGGCCACCACACCGGTGGGGTCCTCTCGGACCACCCTCCCCATTGCACACCCCAGACTGCTGGCCCTTCCTGTCCATCTCCCCATGAGGGCGGGGATTGTTGTCTGCCTGGTTTTACTGATGAATTCGTGGAGTTTGTAACGTGTCCTGGTATACAGTAAGCATTCAATAAGTATTAGTTAAATAAATCAACAAGCAGAAGTAAAAGCTTGCTGGAAGGTTCTTACAGGAACCACAATTAACTACTGGTGTCACTTTGCGTAGAGAAAATTTTCTCTAGCTGAGCAAATATGCCACTTAGGGATATGTACATGGAAAATGAGGCAGGAAGGAGACAAAAGGAGGAAATAAATCAAAACTATATTAGAAAATTGTGAAAGATTTTTTTAAAGCAGAGTTAGTCAAAATTATTGGCCAAATAGTGTTTTTAATTACCTATTGTCTTCCTTTACAAAATCCATCTCTCTCTAGTACTCGGTGTCGTAAATATCAGGCTTTCCCATCTGTCTCTTCCCAGCTATCTGGCTTCATTCCTAAGTCACAATGTTCTCTCTCAGTGCGGCGCCCGTGTGTTTTGGAGAGAAAACCTACTGTCTGGCTAAAGCACTGTACTGTTTATTCAGAAAACAGCCAGCTCCTTCCTTTCCAGCCTCCAGCACCCCAAGAGCTGGATGTGGATCCCAAGTTCTCCGCCTGTCTTCTTTCTTAATCTCTGCAGACGAGCTTGGAGCCAGGGGCTAGGCAGGCCTCTCCACATGTGGCTATCCCCACCGTGTCCCCAGGTCTATCACAGCGCTTTATGTTGTCCTACTTGGGTAAAAACGGCCTCCCTTCCTGCTTTCAGCCTCCAGGGCGTCTGCCTTGGGTCCTCCAACTGTCACCTACCTTTATGAAATTGCCTTTCTTAAAGCTTCAACCTTCTGAGGCCTCCACAAAATCAAACCTCACTCATGTCAAAGTGCCACAGGGGCACGGGCTGCATAAGTGCCTGTGCTTACGTGTCCCTCAGCCCCTGCATGGGAATTCTGAGATGGCATCTCTATGCTGCTTTACTGGCTAGCAGGACGTTCCAACAGCCAGACCTGGAACACCGCCACTGCCCCACTCTGAGGACTCCCTTGCTGCCGCTGAGACGGCTCCCAGGTCAGCTCCCATGATGGCCACAGAATGACAATGACTTGAAACTGGAGAGTCATGCAATGAGACGATGCTCCTGCCTCCCAGGGCCTCGACTCCCGCTCTGTCTTGTCCTGTCCTTAATGAAGATAGAGGCAACTGCCACATCCACCCTAATGACCACCCACAGCTCCAAATGTGGTTTTCAGGTTACTCCTCAGCTTTCCCATCACAAACCCCAGTTTGTCACATTTATCCACAGTCCTGGAGAGAGCAAACATGCTAATGGGCACAGAGTTGAACTTCAATTATACAGATGCTCCTCAGATTACAAAGGGGTTCTATTGTGATAAACCTATCATAAGTTGAAAATACTGTATGTCAAAAATGCATGTAATACACTAACCCACCAAGCGTCAGAGTTTAGCCTCATCTACCTTTAACATGCCTGGAACACTTTCCACTACAGTTGGACGAGACCATCTAACACAAAGCCTGTTAATAATAAAGTATGGAATACCTCATGTGATGTGTTGAATACTGCACTGAAAGTGAAAAGCACAAGGGTTGTATGGGAACCCTAAGTACAGTTTCTAGTGAATTTGTTTCACTTGTGCACCATTGTAAGGTTGTCAAATCATAAGTCAAACCACTGAAAGTCAGGGACTGTCTGCATTTCATAGCCAATCTAGGAGGTTTTCTCAGTACTATTTCTGTGAACAAATTTGTATAAAACAGCAATAACAATTGACATAAATGAGACAAAATTGGCATAGAATCTGAGTCCTAAAATGCACGCTGAAACCAAATTCATAAAAAAAGTACAAACCCAAGTAACTTTTCTCTATACTCAAGTGTCACAAACACCTTATTTAGAAATGTAACTCTCTCCACTCCCATGTCCAGGACTATGTTCCTTGCTTTATTTTTCCCTATAGCACCTACCACCTTTTAATAAATCAGATCATTAATATTTTGTTTTGTTTACTATAGCCATTTGCTAGGATGTAAGTTCTCCTGAATACAGGGAATTTTTTTAAAGATAATTTACTATACATACATGTGGGGTACAATGTTGATTTTCCATAATTGTGTACAATGTGTGGTGGTTAGATCAGTGTAGTTAGCTTATTCATCATGACAATATGCAACTATTCTTTATGTATGTGCTTATCTAGCATATGCATCCTACAAATCTATGCATGGCCTCTTTGGTAAATTATTCTTGTTTGTCACTTAATCCCTATCTAGCACCCAACCTAGAGCAATAGTGGTGTTCCACCAAATATTCGAATATTAGATGGGTGAATGAATGAATGAATGACAAATGAATACTAGGCTGCTGGATGGATATGAAAAAAGGAAGAGATGAGAGACAATATGGACCCATAAGCACCAGCCTTGGTCCTTGAATTTCCTGGTTCCCTGGGCACCAGTTTCTTTGTTGTTGTTGTTTTTAATTATACATACATGTGGGGTACAACATTGATTTTCAATAATTGTGTAGAATGTGTGGTGGATAGATCAATATAGTTAGCTTATTCATCATTATAATACACAATCATTCTTTGTGTCCATTGACCAATTCCTCATTAGCCCACTCCCTCCCCCCTCCCCTCCCCTTTTCCACCTCTAGTTTTCTAAAAGTTCAACATTTTACTGCGATTGTTGTTTCTTTCTCTCTCTCTTTACTGTTCATTCATTTATTTACAGATTCAGTTCCTGCTTATGAGTGAGAACATGTGGTATTTCTTTCTGTACCTGGGTTGTTTCACTTTGAATAATTTTCTCCAGGCTCATCCACATTGCTGCAAATGGTAGAATTTCATTCTTTTTTATGGCCGAGTAGTATTCCATTGTGTATATATACCACAACTTCCTTATCTAGTTGTCCGTCAGTGGACATTTAGGTTGGTTCCATCACCCAGCTATTGTAAATAGAGCTGCGATGAACATGGAAGTGCAGGTGTCCCTTCAGCCGGATGTTTTTCTGATCCTCTGGATATATCCACAATAGTGGGATTGCTGGATCATACGGAAGTTCTATCTGTAGTTGTTTAAGGAAACTCCATACTGTTCTCCATAATGGTTGTACTAATTTACAGTCCCACCAACAGTGCAGGAGGAACCCTCTTTCTCCACATTCTTGCCAGCATTTGTTATTCTCTGTCTTTTGTATAATAGCCAGTCTGATTGGGGTGAGGTGATATCTCAAAGTGTTTTTGATTCACATTTCCCTGACCAATGACATTCTCCACAGAAATAGAAAAAGCAATCCTAACATTCATATGGAACAACAAAAGACCCCAAATAGCCAAAGCAATCCTGAGCAAAAAAAGTAAAACCAGAGGTATTACACTTCCTGACTTCAAACTATATTACAAATCTATAGTAACAAAAACAGTATGGTACTAGCATTAAAAACAGACATGTGGACCAATGGAACAGAATAGAGAACCCAGAAATCAACCGATGTATTTAGAGCCAACTGATCTTCGACAAGGACACCGAGAACATATGTTGGGGAAAAGAATTCCTCTTCAATAAATGGTGCTGGGAACTGGTTATCCATTTGCAGAAGAATGGAACTTGATCTGTGCCTCTCACCATATACCAGAATCAACTCAAAATGGATTAGAGACTTAAATATAAGGCCCGAAACTTTAAAACTCCTATAAGAAAACATAGGGGAAATGCCCCAGGATTTAGAACTGGGCAATGACTTTATGAATAACACCCCAAAAACACAGGCAACAAAAGAAAAAATAAACAAATAGGATTATATCAAACTAAAAAGCTTCTGCACAGTGAAGGAAACAATCAGCAAAGTGAAAAGACATCCTACAGAATGGGAGAAAATATCTGCAAACTACTCATCTGACAAAGCATTAATAACCAGATTACACAAAGAGCTCAGACAACTTTATGGCAAAAAACCAAATAATCCAATTAAAAATTTGGCAAAGGAGCTGAACAGACATTCCTCAAAGGAAGACATACAAATGGCCAACAGGTATTTGAAAAAATACTCAACATAGAGAATTTTTAAGATAGTCTTTACTGTTACTTCCCAGGGGCCTAGAACACTGTCTGGCATGTAATAGCTTTTCAAAGAATATTCGCTGAATGAATAGAGGTTTATTCTATCAAGTAAACTGTTATTTCTGAATCATAAATATCACGTCCCTGCTCTACTTTAAACCTTTCACTAGGTCCCCATTGCCTGAAAATATGGCCCGTGCTGGTGATGCATGTGAGACCCTTCCTCCTGTGGTCCTGACCACTGCCCCACCCCGTTTCCTAACTCTTCTCCACGTCACCCTGGGAGCTGGACACACCACATGTGAGGACATGCTCAGACACACCATGGCCTTCTGCATACGGTTTCTCCTGCCTGGAGTGACTTGCTCCCAAATGCCTGTGGACCTCTTAGTGAACAACAACCACAACAGATGCCATGCCCATGAAGCCCTCCCAAGCACTCCCATCCCCATCCAGAATAAGGACTGCTACTTTGTGTCCCTATGGCCACCTGGCTGTCCTCACCTGTCCATGGTCCACCTTGCCCTCTTGGGCCCAGACCACATCATCATCTTTGCATCCCCAGTGTCCAGTACAATAGGTGATTAATAATTACTTCAACTTAAATTAAATCCAAAGCACTAGGGGAGGGGAAGAGAGAGGTTGGTGCACTTGGGGTTGTGTTTTGTTTCTCTCGCTTGTTCCTGCTGTCTGTGCTTTTACCACACGTGTCCACAGGGACGTACAAGCCAAAGACAGATGTGAAGAGCAGCCCACGCTCCATGCCACTGGTTTCCTCCGAGCTCGAGGGCCCACCTGCCTTTGTTAATTAAGCTACTATGGCTGTGTTCATCATACAAACTAACATATTTGCTTCCTTTCCACTACATCTCCAAATCAGGAACCAATAAAATGCCAGAAGATATTGTTGGGCCAGCGGGATCGGGAGGACCAGAAAACTGCAACAAAGTGGCGATGGAGCCTCCATCTTGTGAACTCCACCCCCTCCCTCTCCCCCATCCCTCCCCAGAAGGCAGGAACCAGAAACTGAGCCCTGCTCAATTCCTCACCATATATGGGCAAAAGCCCACCAACAGCCTCCCCTATAAATACCTGCTCGCATCCACCCTGGGCGCGACTTCCCGGCCTCACTCCCTTGCAGCCGCGGAGCCTCGCCCGAGAGCGCTTCCATTAAATCCTGCCTCGAACCCTTTGCCTGGCTCCTCATTACTTACCACTGCCGATTTGAATCAGACAGATACTTTAAGTAAATATGTTTTTCACACAGAGCAAAAATTATACACAGAAGTTATAAAATGTCAGTAAGCACAGGTTTCCTATGAGACAAAGGACACGTGAGAAGGAACCATGTGAACAGGACTCTCTGCCTTCCTCAGGTACATGCCTGGGGAGCAGCCACCCAGGATTTCTGTAGAAAAATTAAGACAGCAGGTGTGCACCTAGAAACGCAGGGGGAAGACAGTGGACGTGGGTACCCATGGGCTCGGCTCTCCAGGCCCTGGAAGGGGCTGAAGTCAGAGCTCAATGGGAAACGTAGTAAATCAGGCTTTTCCCAAGTCTCCTTAAAATCAGAAACTCTTTTTCTCATAAAGGCCCAAAACTTTCAGAGTTCTATACATGCACTGACTCACTGTAACTGCACCCATATTACTGAGATGAGATAAAGGCTTCTGGACACTAGCAGTGTTGCAGGCACACATGTATCAATGCTCGTCGCAGGTTAAATTACGCCCAGCCACTGAAAATTGCTGGGACTGACCGTGGGGCCTGCTGTACTCCCCAGGCTGCTGCAGATAACTGCACAGCCACACTCCTTCCCAGCACCATCTTTTAACTCCTGGTCACTAGAGAGTGTTACCAAGGCTGAGCTGAAAGTATCCATGGCGAGCAGCTCGCACAGCAAATTAGAGGTCTGGGAAGTGGGACCTGTGGCACCGAGGCAGTTGTGTCTAACAACACACTAAAGAGCCCTTTTCATTACATGAGGCTGGTGCACGGCTAGCTGAGAGAGAAGAGGGGAAAACAGGTATGTTGCTAGAGATAAGCCAAAAAGCAGTTTTTTATTTTTATTGTTGTTTATTAACAAACCTGTATTTGCAGCATTGCCTCTCTTTACTGGCAAGTGGCAATTAGTAAGGCCTTACTGGGCTAGAAAGAAAGAATGTTCTTTGGGTCTTGGGGTTCTGGAGCTGAAGCTCACATCACCAGCTCTCTTTCCAACGTGTCTGTCTTCATCCCTCACCTGGAGCAACAAACTGCCCCAGTGTGAGCCCCACAGGACCAGAACACTGAGTTATCTGTTTGATAATAATCAATATGAGATGACTAAAGGAATGATAAAATTTAGTAATACTTACCCACAGCCAGGTAATTTGTTAGTCACCACAGAAATTAACACGTTTGACAAAGAGTTAGTTCCCGCACAGGCAAGGGAGTGGTGCCTTCGGTCGACACTGAGCATCAGGAGTATGGGTCAGCCATTCAGTTACCTTATTGCCTGCACCTAGATCTGAAATGTTTCAGATGTTTGCATGTGTCTGTGACACCAGTGTGGGTGGGGGCTGCATGTCCCCGAGGCTGCAGGTGCAGCGTGTGCCCCTGCTGGATGACACCCTGCAGTGCACACCTTCCCCGCAGCTGAGTCACGTTGTGAGAACGTCTGCGCTTCTGCTCCTCTGCAGTGCCCGAGTTCCCTTCTCATTCTACAGACAGCAGCCAGGGAAGCAGCAGGGCAGGTGGGGCCTCCCAGAAGAACGTCTACAAAAAGCAGGGCAGGCAGAGGTGAGAGGCAGCCAAGGGCTCTTCCTTCTGCTTGGAGGCCAGGAGCTTCCATCCTCAGTGACCAGAGGCCCAGAGAAGCTCACGGGATCCTAAAGACTCTCCCATGTTGCAACGAGCCTTGGACTGGGTGGAAAGGACACTTGGGCTTCTCAAGTAGACGGCATCGCCCCCGGTTCTGAGGCCTGTACTGGTTTCTCCACAGCCTTGCACAAGGTACAGCTTCCCTCTCCTCACCCCACCAGACCAGCCAAAATTAAAGCAGTCAGCTTTCCAGCCCAGCTCCCAGCAAGCATCAGATTGCCCTTAACTTCTATCTTTATTCCTACTGTTATTTATTCAATCATTTACAATCAGTTGACAAATACGCTGTGCCGGGTGCTGTATTAGGGGCTCTCTGTGCACAATCTTACACGAGGAACCTGAGGCTCAGGGAACTCCGCTGAGCAGCCTGGCTGCCAGGGTAAAGCTAGGAAACCGCTCTTCACGGGCTCCCTCTCCGTGCCCTGGGCACCAGGCCCCGGGGCCCACACCTAGTGTGGTTTGTGGGTAGGGGGTGAAGGGCAGGAAGGGGCGGGAAGCGGGGCCCTGGTGGTGATGGAGCTGCAGCATCACAGACCTAAGGAGAGAGCGCAAAGCCCAGGCTGCTTCCTGAATTCCACACACCTTCCTTGCCTACCCGCTGGCTCCTGCACATCCCTGGACATGAATGACCTGGAAACAAAAGTCAAGATAAGAACAGGAACACAGTTGGGCCCAGAAACACCCAACTCACAGCAAGGGCTCTGACCAGCAACTTAGATACAGCATCCTGCAGAGCCATCTCCTCTACAGAGACAAGAGAAAAGTCAGTCTGTCGTACTAATGCAGGAAGATGTTTTCTGCTCCTTTAACGAGCAGTGATCATCCTGCTGAGTGACCCCGGTGTGCTTTACTCTGTCTAATGTGAAGAAGGATACTTAGGGGGGCTTCTCCACCCTCTCGCTGCACCTGGCAGCCCTCAGGTGAGGGCATCTAGCTGACTTACATACCCATCAGGAGATACCCAGAAAGAGGAGCACTGAGGGCCTTGCAGAACCAGAGAGTGTGACTGAAGCTTCCACAGTGTCCAGGCCACTCTACAGTGACTATTCCATACTCACCCATTACCCCCGTGAAGCTCAGGAGGCAGGAGTCGGGCTGACCAGACAGAACCAGAGAGTGTGACTGAAGCTTCCACAGTGTCCAGGCCACTCTACAGTGACTATTCCGTACTCACCCATTACCCCCGTGAAGCTCAGGAGGCAGGAGTCGGGCTGACCAGGGACCTGTGGTCGATGACCCATGCCAGGAAGCACTGCACATGGGCTCTGAAGCCAGAGCTGTCTCTGGCAGGGTAAACATCAGGGCTCAGCACTGGGACTCTGGAGTTTAAATGCTGATTCCACTATAAAATAAATGCCAGCCTGGGTCGCATTTTCCCTGTGTGTAAACAGGAGTTAAACACCTCACAGAGGAGGCAGTGCAGGGAGATGAGGTATATGAGACACCTTGGCAAAGGGGAACTCAGCAGGCGCCAGCTGCTATTGGTGTTAACACCTTGAGCTGGTGGCAATATTATTTTGTTCTCTATGATTATTGCCATTTCCTTCCTGTAAACCTCACCCTTCCTGCCTATCCTGGAGTGAGGTTACAGGAGCAACAGCAACAGCGTAGACTGCGATGTTCTGTTGCAGAACAAGCTAACAAGAGCAGTTTTCAGTCCATGACCTACTACCAGTGTTTCTGCTGATTACTTGTTTCTCATAAAGAAAACAATCTCTACTTTGTCACTTTTACAGGATCTGCCACCAACCTCAAATATGCCTTTGGGGAGCTTATCTTCAGGTAAGGCCATGTTCCTTACTTTTTTGAAGAATTGAGATATTAAAAGATACCCTGTATCCTGCAAGGCTGTGTCCCCAGAAGCCCCCTCTGCAAAAACATTCTCAATGTTACAGGCGCCATGTATTTTCATTGCAAATCACTACGTGTGGCAGCTGGTTAACAAGGGAGGAGCAGGTGCTTCTCCTCTGAACGCGCATGTGGGACAGTGTGGAGGTTCTATCCCCATTCCTAGTGCTCGCACATGTAATTTATGCATAATGCGTACCTTCAAGAGATCACCACGCTGATGTCTGTGTACATGGAGGCGTGTGTGCACATGTGTGCATGAGTGTTTGTCCAGGCTCCTACCAGCTGACGTGCCAGAGATCACAGAATGTTAGGGCTAGAAGAGACCCTACAGGTTATGTAAACCAACGCCTTTATTTCAGAGCTGGGAAATTCCAGGTCCAAAGAAGGAAGAAGCTATCACATGGTGGCACTAGAACTAGACTGCCCGGGTTCAAATCCCGATGTAACCCATGTGATCTTTGGGCAAGTTACTTAACTTCTCTGGGTCACAGTTTGCATGCCTATAAGATGCAGAAAATAATGGTATCTAGTCATGGGAATATTTTAAGGATAAAATTATATAATTCATGTAAAGTGCTTAAAAGACACCCAGATATATAATATTAGATTGCAATTAAGTTTGGGCCAAACCCTGATCCAAAACTTTGGTTTAATGACTTCCAAACTAATTGCTTTCCTAAATGGATTGTCGTTTACACTGCACAATATGTTGTAAAGTGACACAAAGGCTAAACATCAATGAACACACAGCTGTGCTGTACATGTCAATGCACACAGGTGCTTACTAATTGCTTTCCTAAATGGATTGTCGTTTACACTGCACAATATGTTGTAAAGTGACACAAACGCTAAACATCAATGAACACACAGCTGTGCTGTACATGTCAATGCACACAGGTGCTTGTCTCAAAAACCTGTAGGGACCCCAAATATCTACCTATAATGTTCCCAATAAAATGCAGCAAAACACAACTGAACAATTTAAGGGACCCCTTCAGATCCTTAATGATTCTATAAATATATCTCTAAGGTCACTTGAAAAGCTCATAAAATACATTCCAACAGAAGCACTTAATGCAAACTTTCACTATTGGTGACAATAGTACACGAAGATTTTTGTGTCACAGAGTCAAGCCACCATGAAATTCAGTCAACTATTCTTTAACTTATACAAACTTTCTATTTTCTGGTTTGGGCCCCTCATGCACAGTCTGAAGCTCCTGCGGTGGGGGCCACGCATGGCTGAGCGCTCCGCCTCTGGAGCGATGCCTGGCCTGCCCCAGGCTCCCCTAAGTATTTTGGAATGAACGCTGACTGAATAAATAGATGCTTCTGAAATTAAATTACTGGCTGGCCAGCAGCGCCCACAAACCACAGCTCAAGACATTGGTTCATTAGCTGTCGTTCAAACTGTAAACTCAGCATGTCAAAGTCAGTTCATGTGTCTCAACAGCAACATACAAAAGCACAGGTTGTCTGAAAGCTGAACACAGAAGACGTGAGCACAGACTGTGGTGATGCTGCCTGCACTGGGACAAGACCCAGAAACAAAAAGAGATGAGGCAGAAGACACAGAAGACAGAAGAGACTCCAAGGCAGCAACAACAGATGTGGTTTTAAGGGCCCCTCAGGCAGAAAGAAAGATCTGGAAGAGGCCGGGCTCAGGCCTGATGCAAAGGCATGATCTGCCACGTCTCAGAGCCAAGTTGGGCAGGGCACAGGGGCTGTGGGCCCCTGGAATCATCAGAGGCTCCCAGTAAAGATGGCATGGAGCCAGCCCTGGAGGTGAGTGCTGGGTGGAGAGGCTGACCTGGCACAGACCCCATGCCCAGCACCAGGGCACAGGGAGCCTGCTCCAGGCACAAGTGTCCTCCACTGGAAGGTTGGGCTGGGAGTTGGAAAAGAGCGTGACAGGGAAGCAGGCTGCAGAGGGAGAGTGGAACCAGCCTGTGAGAACCTCCAAGCACGAGCCAAGGAGCAGGAGCTCCAGGGCTCCATGTGGGCACAGCACTCCTCCAGGACTATCAACACTTTAGAATGGGGAAAGCCTTTAACTCCCAGGTTCTCTCTTCCTCAATGGGTAGGTATAACCCACCAATATGAGTATAGGTCTGTGGCCCAGTGGTTGTCAGGATGTGGCATATTATAAAACATATAGCAAAGAAAGTACACCACACACACACACAATTACCTACCAGAAATTAATTGAGCAAAAAGGAATAGTTACATCTGCAGGCCACCATAATGGCGGAATGATTATGCAGTGTGAAATACATCAAACCATCAAATGATTATGCTATTTGCAAATAAATAAGTTTAGACCATCACACCAAAGTGGGGCAAATCATTTGGTTTTCCTTAACACCTTACTTTTGCAATGAATTTTTGAAAAAGCTTGTGAACTGCAGCAGCTAAACTTGAGAGAAAAGAAATCAATTTACGCAAATGCGTTTCTTAAAATACTTCTCCTAACTTTCAGATGTTGGTTTGCTCTAACCCTACTACACTGGGATACGAACCGTGGAGTCTCAAGCTACAAGCCGTTCCCCATTCAGGATTACCTGCCCCATTCTTCTAACACAACAATTCATTTCAGAGGCAGTGTACACAGTGGTTAAGAGGGGATATTGTTTCAAGATTGCCCGAATTGTGAAGTGTGGCTCTACCGCTCGCTTGCTGTGTAAACTTGGGCGAGCCGCTCACCTCTCTGCTTCAACTCTCTCAGCTATAAAAGGGAGACAGAAATAGTACCTACCTCATAAGGTTACTGTGAGGATTAACTGAAATAATATGAATAAAAAGCACCAAGAAGAGTGTGGCATAGAGTACCATGTAAGTGTATGCCATGATCACTAATGATAACTTCTATTATAACAAATTTGGTTTTCCCCTTAATTAAGAGTTTTATAAAGGAAATAATCTCATATTGTCCATATCTTTTCCCCATAGCATCCAGTATAGCTTTTCTTTTGCTATAGCAAATAACATTTGTTGCAAATGGCAAATAAAATTTTGTTGAATAAATAAGAGTGAATGAATTCCTATACTACTAGACACATGCACAAATGGTTTAATGTTCCAGCATCAGAACAAGAAACTCAGACATCCGAAGTAGACACAGACCAGTCCCCATGCTGTCATGTAATTAAGACAGTGGTTCTTTAATGGGGTCTGTTTCCATCATTCGTCTGCATGGCAGGGACGTGACAATGAGCCTGGCGGGCCTCATGCATTACACACGACGATGGACCTGTGCGTGAAGGTGGAGACGCACACCACTGAGAATGAAGATACTGCCACTGTTAGTAAAGGACCCTGGAAACAAAGCCCAGGATTTCACCATGTGCCAATGCTGGGACACTCCCAGTCACACACCTTGGAAAGAAAGCAAGAGCCTGCGGTGGTCGTGCCACCGTGCTCCGGCTGGGGACGTGCAGTCCTGAGCACTCACGCTTTCTCCAGCACAAGGGGTCAAAGGGCGCTGTCCCACCGAGGCTTCACAACAAACCCACACAAGGCACTGCAGGGCATGACGGACCCACCATGCCAAGAGGAAACAGAGGACGAGGATTCACCGCAGTTCAGAGCAGCCAGGGCGTGGCGCAGCCAGACTCACGCCAGGGGTTAGGACTTCAGTTTCCAGACTCAGCTCTGCTAAGGACAGTGTGGGGCTTGAAACTCTCAGGACCTTGTTCCCACACCTGGAAATAATGAAGAAACTAAACGAGAAGAATTTTTAAGATCTTTCTGGCATTAAATTTAACTTTAAACTGCCCTTGGCACCAACCTTCTAACTGTGTTTAGCTGGACGACTGCAGGATTTCTTGTCTGGTCCATGACCCCATGTCTCAGCTGCTTCCCTCCTGCTCCTAGTCCTCTTAGTCTGTCCTTCAGTCCAGCAGCTCCCATAATCACAAAGAATCAAAGCCCCTACCAGCCCCATCATCTTATTGAAGATCCACTGCCCTCCCCCACCCCCACCAGCCCTGTGGTCCGGTGAATATCGGCCGCAGCAGAGCCCAACACCACAGACCACCCACAGTGGGCCAAGTACCACGGAAACGAAGACAGCGCCAAGCACAGCCCTGTGCTCTCAGCCTCCGGCCCTGGAGGCTCCACCAGGACCAAAAAACAGCTTCAGGAAGGACCCATTGGGTGCAGGTGAACAGAGGAGCATCCCTTCAGGTGGCCAACGCTGCTCGCTCATGCCACTGACTGATGGGGTCATAGCCCTGGAGATCTGGAATCCAGCGGGGAAGATGAACACAGCAGACCACAAGGGTTCTCAAGGACCTGTCCTGGTACCCGAGATTTGCCCCTTTATATACCCGTGACCTGGGAACATAGCAGCTCCCTCAGGCGGTCCTGACCATGGAGGAGACATGTCTGCCCACACAACTGGACGTGCCCCACCCTCCATGGAGCAGCCCGGACACCCCAACTCCTGCAGTTCAGAACACTTTTATGGACAATTTGTGTGCACCACGTGCTGCAGATAGAGGCTCACAAACTCCATTTGTTGGGAAGGGTCATTAACTGGAGGAAAGCCATTCCTCTAGTCTATCACTCACCTTAACGAACAAATGCAAATCATGGATCTTTCTCGGATCGTAAGAGATGTAAGTGTGCTGTGGAATCCTGAGTAATCTCTTAGCTGAAGAGGAAACAGTATTTCGAAAGGAGTAAAGCGGTGCTTCTGAGGCTTGGGCCCCTGTGGTCTATTGTGCAAAGGATGCCCTCTGTGTCTCACCTCCAGGCTGACTTGCAGGCGAACTTTGATTGTTGGTGGTGGCAGATAACAACAGCAGCAGGGCAGCCCCAGGCATCCTCACACGCTTGTTGGTTTCTCTTTGCATGAACACGTGTCTGATGCTTGGGAGTTTACTTCATGGCAAGTACAGAAGCCACCGTCAGAAGGTCGTGCAGTCTCTCTCCAGCCCTGAGCTCCCTGACACTCCCCACTGAAGGCAGACCGTGAGGACAGGTGCCTGGAAGCCACCCCACTGCCTCACCATNTCTCTCCAGCCCTGAGCTCCCTGACACTCCCCACTGAAGGCAGACCGTGAGGACAGGTGCCTGGAAGCCACCCCACTGCCTCACCATCTCTGTCCTGAGCAAATAATGAGGCCTTTTGGTTTAACGGGCCTCCTGCTGGGCTGCAGCAAACAGAAATGCAAAAGTAAGTAAGAAATGGCAAACTGTGTCAACGGGGCTTCATCGCATGCTCCAGATAATCACGTACTTAGGAAATTGAAACATGATTCCCCTCAGTAAATCCAAATTCCACAGCTTGATGTCCAATGCACTCAAGACTGGAAGGCTGCCTGACAGCTGGCGTGTGACAATGACAATAATGGTGTTGACTTCACAAGGTACGACCTGTCCAGGCACTGGCCCACTTAACCCGATGTGGTAGGTATCAGTAGCCCCTCCTGCCATGACCAAACAGGCTCCAAGAGGTCACCGGACTTGTCTGTTCAGCTCCAAAGCCCACCTGTTCATCCCTTCCACCAGAAGGCCTGCTTTCTGAGGTTGGCACCCGACTTGTCCTCCCTGGCATTTCTTCTGTGCCTGGCACTCCACCAGGCACAAGGCAGCCTCCCACAGGGATGTGTGGAACAGGGGGTAGCCACCACGCACTTCCTCTCCAGCCTGGGAAAACACGTCCAGCACACCACCAGCAACACCATCCGTTTATTTA
>NW_007731315.1:0-2556 GCF_000696425.1 Galeopterus variegatus | reverse complement strand
TTTTTTTTTCATGTACCAACTGTATTCTTTCATAGGAAGAAGATATAAAATTTCTTGGAAAAACTTAGTAAATAATGTAAATTATTACACAGCAAATTTTAGGGCTCAGTGAACATTAGATATCCAGTAAATTTTGTTGGTTGACTGAACGACTGAATAGAATTCCCAGATCTCTAAAGCTGTAATTTCTGTACTCGACCAGAGACACTATTCCTTTTCTCAAATCACATTCTACCATGCTACTTTCAGTAAAAGATATTGCTCTTGGGAAATTACTACAAGTGCCTGGTCTCAGATGTGAGGCATCAATTGGGCACATGAGATGGGGTTAAAAGGAGAAGTTCAGTCTACAGAGAAATATTGCTCTTGGGAAATTACTACAAGTGCCTGGTCTCAGATGTGAGGCATCAATTGGGCACACGAGATGGGGTTAAAAGGAGAAATTCAGTCTACAAAGAACTTGACACACATTTAAAACACTGTAATAAAAAAAAAAGATAAAATACTGTAATACAAACTCCTGTAAGAAGTTTTCATTCACTTTGTCCAAATTTTCTATCAGATTAAATACAAAATAGCTGGAATGTACTAACAGCCAACCAGTTACATTTCAGTGGGTAATGAACGTTTACAATTCTCTTTTCTTGCCAATACTGAAACCTCCTTCCTTCCCTACTTGATAGGTCCTGTGGGAAGAGGAGCTTCTTTGCAACAGACAATGCAAATACAAATACCACACTAGGTTCCAGCCTCACTTTCAGCCAGGGTGCAATCAATGCACCATCCTGGGCTTGACCTGGAGCTAGAGACAGGATGGCAAGGGTCAGTTTCTGCTGTCAGCATGAAGCACCTGCCTAAGGCACAGTCCTCTGTGACTCTGTCCTGTCACACAGCCACCCTCAGCACTTTCAGGAAGCTGAGAAGGAGAGGGATTAATAACAGTCTTCCTCTGATTTGCTCAGTTCACAGATGATAAACAAAAATTTGAGAAGCTGCTGGAAGCAAAGTGGTAGACCACATGATCATGTGCAAACCAGGACATTAAGTGCTCAGGACATTTGTTCACTCCTGGAGCCCCTACTAGTTGCCAGGTAACAAAATCCATGCCTCAAAGAGCTCACAATCTAGAAACGGAAATAGGTAAATAAATTATCTTCTCACAACCATAACTGCTTAACTAGTTAGGTAACCTGCCCCACTAAAAGGGAGGCCCATAAAGCCAGGGACCTGTCTGTCCTTCAACTACTGTCTTTCTAGTTCCTCAAGTAGCCAGCCCATAACACGTACTCAATCAACATCAATATAAATGGATGAGGGAATGAATAAGTGAATTTAATTTGTCCAAATAGAAACACCACAGTAAACATTATAATAGAGAAATACGGAGTCTTACAGTCAGGGTAGAGTTCACAGAGGTAATACCTGCTTACCTAAGTTCTGAAGATAAGCTGGAATTTTTCAGAGAGAAGAAAGGTAAGGATACTTGAGGGCAGGGAGTACAGAGCAGAGGCTGGGCCCCATGCCGTGCTCTGGGAACAGCAGCAGTGTGATGGGGCCAAAGCAGAGGGTGTAGACGGGGAAGTGGCAGACAGCACAGTAACCCAGGCAAAGGCATGTCACTGAGCTGACTACTGTCAAGATGTGAGGAGTGACCCTGAGCAAACACTAACTGAGAACCTGGGGCAGACTGCTGGGTAGGGTCTTGTAATGGCAATTTCAGAATAAAACATCCTGTTCACTGGCTTACAACAGCACCTGATATACCTGCTCTTTTATATGAAGTCACTGTGTCTTCAGGAGACCCCTACAAAAAAAATCTAAGTATTTTACCTGGAAGTAGTAACATGTTAGTCTAGCAGCAAATGCTTTGTTTGAGCATTTATTGAGCACCTATTATGGCAAAACTATGAGATAAGGGGACTAAAAAAGGTAATTCTGCTCCTGAGGAGTCTATAGAGATTTCTTATGATGAGTAACTGCCATCTTCTATGGCGGCCTGAGAATGTGCCCCATCGACCTGCAACTGAAGGGAGCAGCTGCTGTACTCTACAAAATCCATTGCCACATTTTGTGCTGAATTTCTGCTTCCCACTAGCAAAAAGTCACTCACCGCAATTAGGATAGCCTGTTAGAAACGGAGCTTCCAGGTTCCCCAAAAAATGGCTTACCAGCTTTATGAATTTCTCTAGGGATCCCACCAGTTTGGTCTAACCTCACAGTTTCTAAGCCTTAAGGACAAGACAAACCTGAGGAAGGGAGAAAAGACCTACACACAGCATATTTGAAAGTCCCATATAAACTGGAACCTGTAATTTTGGACTCACTATATGCTGTGCTTCCATCCGTTAATGCAGATCAAGGGTGACTGTGTAAACAATAACAAAACTATGTGTCAATTACAAAGGTATAGATACCCATAATGGTTTTTTTTTTAACTTCTTACTTTGAGAAAATTTTAGATTTACAAAAGAGCTGCAAAAATACTAGAGTTCCTACATATGCTTAACCCACTTCCTTCAGTGTTATTATCTCACAGCCCCAGGATAAGTATCAAAA
>NW_007731314.1:171890-185027 GCF_000696425.1 Galeopterus variegatus | reverse complement strand
AGCTGGGAGGGCAAAAGAAAAATTTAAGTTTTGTTGATGTATCTACTAATTTACATATATATGTACTTATTATCTGTACCCTGCCTTGTTCTGAAAAGGATTTAAAGCAACCTGTAGAGATACAGAGACTTAAATCAATGTGCTTTAACTTAGGAGTTGTTGAGAAAAATGAGTAGAGTAAACTAGAGTGAGGATCCAAAATGGATTTAAAAAACAGGGCTTGTATAGAAAATGTATACAAGGAGCATGTATATACTGTGGGAGGGTAGGCCACTCACATCTCAGTAATTGCCAAAGGTGGGCCACAAATTTGGTTCTGCAGTTTCCTTGGTGCCAAAATAGAAGGAAGCATGATCAGTGATCCTACTGGTTTTTAAACCTGCCCAGAAGAATATTCTCCTCAGGTCCTTAGGGGAAGAAAGTAGATTCTGAAAGTCTTCCTCAACCCTCTTTCAACCATAGCCACCTATATTTTATAATTTGACTTGTTTGTAGGTAAATAAATAAGAATAAAGATGTTTGAATTGAAGAATCAAAAACAAAAAAACTACCTAAGTTAAATCAGTTAACATGTTTCAGTAATTAAACAGTTGCTTAGGCAAAGTATAACTGTTTTTGATACCATGTCAAAAATATTTTTCCCTGTGACTTAATAAAGAGAATAAGTTAGTGGCTGGGGTCCTCAACTATATTTTTAAAATAAGCATCCTGACAAATTTCATAGGGCTCTTCTAGTGGCTCTTCCAGTGTCCTTAGTATAAAACACATAATGTAAAATCTAGAGTGACACGTGATATAAAACACGTATCAAAACAGTTCTGGGGGATGGGGGGGAATACAGCGTATCCAGGAACCATCTCTTGAGTGGTCTAATTTAATTTGGGGTAGATTCTATATAACTAGAGGAGTGGGTAGATAGACTTCATAATCTTCATAAAGATTGTTTCACTTGTGCAGGATATCAGTGAGTTCAAGATTTTATTTGCTGTCTTTCATCTGGGGCACAGATGCTAGCTTCTGCTTCTGACATTTCTTTTCTGTGGACTTTCTTAAGGTGGAATTGCGGAGTGCAGTGGAGGAAGTGGTTAAGGAAACTCCAGAATATCGCTGCATGCAGTCACAGTTCTCCGTCCTGTACAATGAGAGCCTGCAGTTGAAAGCACACCTGGATGAGGCTCGGACCCTGCTTCATGGCACCAGGGGAACCCATCAACGCCAAATTGAACTCATTGAGGTAGCAACCTTGCTTTGTCTTCTGTATGTAAGCTTTTCTATCTCACAAGTTTTACAATTTTATTCTCCCACATACAATTAATTTCTCATTTATTCAGCAAACATTTATAGAGTGGCTGTAGGTCTCTACTCTGATAGATGGTGGACATACGAAGATGAGAAAACGGAATTCCTGCTCTCAAGGGTCTGAAAGTCTAGTGGGAAAATAGTATCTATGAGAGTGCAGAATGGTGCAATAGTGACATGTCCAGAAGATACAGTGATAGAGGAGACAGCATTGGGTCTGTGTGGAACCTTCCTGATTCCACTTGAGAAAGTGAAGTATGCGTCTTGAGGATAAATTCAAGTTTACTGGTAGTTAAAAGTAGGAGAAAGATATTCCCGGCAGTGAGAACAGTATGTATAAAAATGCAAGAGAGAGTGACAAATTGTTGAGTATGGCTGGAGCTATGCGTATGGGGGAAAGTAGTGGGTAGAAGCTGCATCACTGGTTACATGCCATTATAGCATATAATGGCACCTGTAGATAACTTTCTTTTAAAGGCAGAAACTTTTATTCATATGTTCACTTCTGTATCTTCCAAAGTCCTTAAGGTAATGTTTACAGTAGTTTGTCTTTTGATATATGCTGGCCAAATGAATTGAATACTACTTTACATATGCCTATATACTGTTTTATGGTTTAGCTCTCCAACTAAATGGTAATATTATCAGAGTTGGGGGCCATTTCCTTTATTTCTTCAGTATCCTGCCAGTTTCCGAATCAGTGTTTTGAAGCTATCTGGTGTCCATCAAGTATTAATTGAAGTGACAATTTTCAGAGTAATCCATTCTTTTCTTGGCATTTTCTTTTTTTCTTTTCAGATCCTGATAGATCAAATTTAGGAGACATAATAATAGAATGTGATGATATTTTCACATTTTGATAAGAATTTTTGATTGGTTTGTTTTTCTGTTTATAGCGAGATGAGGTTAGTCTTCATAAGAAGCTGAGGACTGAAGTGATCCAGCTTGAAGATACACTGGCCCAGGTCCGCAAGGAGTATGAAATGCTGAGGATAGAATTTGAGCAGACACTTGCTGCCAATGAACAAGCAGGTATAATTATTCTTACTCCACCCTGCAGTTTGTCTGCTGTGAATGCCTTCCTTGAAAGACATAGCACAGTCCCCAGGGTTTGCTAAGACTAATTTGAATTCAGTAGTCCTGGATACCTTGAATCAATCCTGTAATTCATTTTGATTCACAGCCTAGGTGTTAGTTTTCTAATTCAAGTTGACCAGTTTTGTTTTCATAATCTGAGAAGGAATCTTTCTTTTGATAATTCTCCTTATTTCTTAGAGGTTCGTAATGTGTTCTGCACTTTCTCCTTGTGCCTTTGTCCTTATCACAGTTCCTCATAATGTTTCTGTTGCTGTATTTAAGGCCCCATAAACCGGGAGATGCGCCACCTCATCAGTAGCCTCCAGAATCACAATCACCAGCTGAAAGGAGAGGTCCTGAGGTATAAGCGGAAATTGAGAGAAGCCCAGTCTGATCTGAACAAGGTAATCAGGAGCAATAGAATAAGTGTTACTTGCTGTTAAGTTTTTAAAGCTATTTTTGAGTGAGGTAAGGAATGTTATTACTATAAGTGACATGCTTCTTCCCTTTCTTTGTTCTTCCAGACACGTCTACGCAGTGGCAGTGCCCTCCTGCAGTCTCAGTCTAGCACTGAGGACCCCAAGGATGAGCCTGCAGAGCTGAAGCAAGATTCTGAGGACTTATCCTCCCAGTCCTCAGCGTCAAAGGCATCTCAGGAGGATGCCAATGAAATTAAGTCCAAACGGGATGAGGAAGAGCGAGAACGAGAAAGGAGGGAGAAAGAGAGGGAGCGAGAAAGAGAACGGGAGAAGGAAAAGGAGAGAGAACGAGAGAAACAGAAACTAAAAGAATCAGAAAAAGAGAGAGATTCTGCTAAGGATAAAGAGAAAGGGAAACATGATGATGCAAGGAAAAAGGAAGCAGAAATTATCAAACAATTGAAGATTGAACTCAAGTAAGAAACATTTAGAGTAACTGTTTCTGACTCAAAAGCTAAGGTTAGGACATCATGCATGAAGTGTTTGGTTGATGGCATGGCTTCTCTCTGATCATTGTCGAATTTAGGTGCAACTAAATGTACAGTTAATGGGGTCTCAGCTCTTGATCAGGATAGCCAAAATGGCCTGCATGGCTAGTGTGTAGTCTTACTCAGTTTATCAGTAAACCTTGAGGTTGTAGCATTATTCTTCATGAGTCCAAATTAAGGGAAAGGATATTGTGATCAATTTAACACTCCTGAGAATTATTAGAAATTAACTACTTCTCTTTATTGGAGTTAGGCAGATTGCTGGCATTAATTGTAATTTAAATTATACTAAGGGGAGTATGTATCACTGTAACTTGAGCAGTATCTGGTCTGTTTGCCTGATAGTTAACTAGTTCATAGATATGCCAGATCATTTTAAGAGATTTCTTAGGAAGTTTACGCCTACAGACATTTAAACATTAAGATAGACCTTTAACCCAATGAAACATTATCTTTGTCATAACCTCACGTGTTGCCCCTTCTCCTCTTGCATAATCGATAACATCTCTGGTAGAACTGGTTACTTCTTGCACCCCATTTTTCATGGCTGACCCTTTGTTGGTGTTTGGATTTGAGAGATTACGGTGCTGAAAATGCTTGAACTCCTTTGGTATATAAAAGTATAGTTAAGAGGTTTAATAATTTAGGAAGAGATGCAGCTTTAGTCTTCAGCTGATGGCTAATCATTCAGCTATCAAATCTAGGATTAGCAGTATATCTTAAACTTTCGAATATTTCCCTTTTTTTCCTCCCTCTTGATCTCTTTAAGGCAAAACTTTTTTTTTTGCAAGTATGGCATCAGAATTATCTGAGTGACTTGTTTAAATACATTCCTGGATACAATCCCAGACCTACTGAATCTTAGATTCTAAGAGAACCATTTCTGTGGGGCCACAGAAATTTGCCTGTGTAATAAGTGCTACAAATGTTTATTTTATAACTTTATGTTAGAGAACTTTGTCTGAAGAGAGAAATGATTCATTATACAGCTTATTTTTTTGTACTTTCAGAGTATATACAGAAGTCTCTTGATAGTATGTGCAAAATTTGTCATATAAAGTATAAAATAAAACTCTTTTAAAATATTCTGTTCAATTCAAAATGTCCTTTTTCTAATGCCATTTATTTTCTCATTACATCATCCCTCTCCCCCTACCACCTCTGTCATAGGAAGGCACAGGAGAGCCAAAAGGAGATGAAACTATTGCTAGATATGTACCGCTCTGCCCCAAAGGAACAGAGAGACAAAGTTCAGCTGATGGCAGCTGAGAAGAAGTCTAAGGCAGAGGTAATCTAGTCTGCCATTACTTGTCATTCTGGTAAAATGCGTCATTTGTGAGTTATTCCTTCATAATTCTCAAGGTATAGTTTTTTCCTTTATCTTTAAAGGTAGTATTTAACTCAGTAACATTTTCTGCCTTTTAAAGTAGAGATTTTCAGGGCCGGCCTGGTGGCGCACTGCTACAGTGCGCTGCTTGGGAGTGCGGTGGCGCTCCCGTCGAGGGTTCGGATCCCACGTATAGACCGGGTCCCGCTCACTGGCTGAGCGAGGTGCGGGAGCAACACCGAGGGTTGCGATCCCGTTGCCGGTCCCGGTCCGGTACAGGCGCGACACTGAGGGTTGTGATCCGTTGCCGGACACGAAAAAAGGGAAAAAAAAAAAATTAAATAAAATAAAATAAAGTAGAGATTTTCAGATTCTCTGCAAGGTGGCGAGATAGATCTGAATTACTGGGAAAAAGAGTAGCCTTTTCAAACTTTTTATTCCCTGCTTTACCCATATAAAGTAATGCTGTAGTGACTCATTTTTCCTTATTACTTATGGGAGGAATGTCTTGTGATCTGAAAATTTGGGGTCCTAGAAAAAAGAGTGAGAATGACTATTCTAAAGACAAGTACATGCGCATTCCTCAAAAATGTTGCTCATAGAAGCATGTAACATCGCAGTGGGCCCTGATGTTAAAACGGTGTTGTGATGTGGCGTATTGGCATATCATTTATCTTGTTCCTTGATTCTGTAAAAGTGTTATGGGTCCTCCATCTGTGCGCAGTATTAGTTGATCTTCAGAAATGTATTACAACTATCCTTTGTCTTGTGTAATCCTTTTCTCCTATAGTTGGAAGATCTAAGGCAAAGACTCAAGGATCTAGAGGATAAGGAGAAGAAAGAGAACAAGAAAATGGCTGATGAGGATGCCTTGAGGAAGATCCGAGCAGTAGAGGAGCAGATAGAATACCTTCAGAAGAAGCTGGCCATGGCCAAGCAGGTGGGCACACTTTCTGTGTTTAATTGACTTGGCAAGTAAATGTCACTTGACAGGTAAGTTGCTGCCAGTGAAATTTGTTCTTTCATTCTAGTCTTTTACTGCTCTTGTTAATATTTTTTTTCTCCTTTTTTTTTTGTTTTTACACTGAAGTCTTTCATCCTTCCATTATTTTGTTTTGTGTATCTGTGAGGCAGGAAATTTACATTTATTTTCAAATGGATAGTCAGTTGTTCAAATATTATTTATTGAGGATCTGTCCTTTCTCTGTTGACCTGAAATCAGGGTATATAGTGAATATAAAATGGGAAAAAAAAAGATACAAGACTTTAGGCACATTATGATTACAAATATATGAAACTAAGAAAACTATGTCCCCCAAATAGGTTATAAATAAATAATCAATATATTAACTATGGTTGTTTCTGGATCATAGAATTATAAAGACTATTCCCCTTCTGATGAACATGCGTTTCTTTATTTTGAATTCCCAGTGGATTTTTATTAACTTTCAATAATAAACATACCAAAAGTGATTGGAAGAACTATTTATATGTTCACTATTAGGAGCACCTTCACTGTGTCTAAGAAATAGGAAAATGACAATGAGATGAAGTAGTTTTAATGGTAACTTAATCATCAAATGCCTCAAAAAGAGGAACTTCATTAGTTCCTATACATATCTTTTTGCAAAAAGTGGAATTTTGGCTTTTCTTAAATCTTGTGCTTGCCACTTTTCTCACTTTCTCTCTTTTTAAAATAATTGTTAAGAACTTGTACTACTATAGGTTCTAGAACAAGTGGAAGGAAAGACACACTATGTTCTTGTGTAGGATGACTTTCTATCTTAAAGATGCTAATTCTTTCTAATATGTAAATTTAATGTGATCCCAATAAAAATATATCAAACCCTTGAACAACATTGGTTTGAACTGCGTGGGTCCACTTACATGCAGATTTTTTTCAATAAATATATTGGAAAATTTTTTGGTTAGGTGTGTCCTGGTTGCATGACACACCTAACCAAACAGTTAAGTAGCCTACCTAACTGTAGGTTATTAAAAGGCAACTACTTAACTACTACTTAAGTAATGATGCAGTGCCCCTAGTGGGGATGAGGGCCTGCAGTATGGTGTGGCTCAAACCTGGGGGAAAGTTATACGGGGACTTTCAACTGCATGGGGTTCAGTGCCTGTAACCATCTGGTTGTTCAAGGGTCAACTGTAGTCTTTTTTTGTTTTGTATTTGTTTATTTTGTTACTAGACAAACTGATTTTAAAGTACATATGGAAAAGTAAACTAGAAGCAACTGAGTTTCTTCCAGATGTTAAAACATAAAGTTCCAGTTGGGAAAATAGCTTGGGACTGTTAGACAGACTATTACAAATGAATAGAAAATCCAGAGATAGACTAAAGGACACATGGGTATTTAATATGTACTACTTTAGTATCATTTTATCATTTAATATCATTTTAAGTCAGTGGGGAAAAGGAAGACTATTAAATATGGTGGGACAGAAATAAAAATAATATTGGAAAAATGTTAGGTACATACTTGGGCACTCTATATACCAGGATGATTTTCAAATGGATCATAGATATGATATTAAAAAAATAAATCTATCAAAAAGCTAGGAGAAAACAGGTACATTTCTTTACAAATTTGGAGTGGAAAAGACTTTCTAACTGTTACTAAAAGGCTGGAAAACATGAAAGAATGATAATTTTGAGTTATGTAAAAAAAAAAAAAAAGACACAAAGCTTCCAGATAGCAAAGAACACTGTTAGCAAAATTAAATGAGGTTAAATGAGAAAAAAGAAAAAATATTTTTAACTTTTATCAAAAAAGGGCTATCTTTCTGATATATGTAAAACTCTAAAAAATGATACAGAAAAAACCCAACAACCCAATAGAACAATAGGCAAAAGATATGGATAGTTTTTGGAAAAGAATACAAATGGCTCTTAAACATATGAAAAGATGCTCAGTCTCACTTATAATAAGGCAAATATAAATTAAAGCTTTTATTAGGTACCATTCACCACCTGTTAGATTGTTATGGAACTTTGGATGTTTGCATGTGCTGGAAAGTCTGTAGATTAAATTCAATATTATAACTGTGGAAAAGTATGAGAAAATGTGAAGTTTTATTATAGAAGCTTTCTTAACTAACTATTGCTTGATCAGTTTGCTAGATTAAGGTATTTATAATTATTGTCTGCTTTAACTGACTTAGAGTGTGGATCACCTAATGAGTATCAGACCAACAATCATTGCCAATGACTTCAGGTAACAGGGCTTCTTCTGTATTCCTAGGGCTAACCTAGTGACAAAACTAAGCTTCTTAAAACTAAGTCTCTCTCTGTCACCAAGTTAATTTAAATCTCAATGAACAGTGGGAAAGTTTAGTTTCCAGTGCTCATTCTTTGGAGTTAGAAAATTCTACTAATATGAAAGCTTTTTCTCCTTATTTTAGGAAGAAGAAGCTCTCCTTTCTGAGATGGATGTCACAGGCCAGGCCTTTGAAGACATGCAGGAGCAAAATATCCGTTTGATGCAACAGTTGCGGGAGAAGGATGATGCAAATTTCAAACTCATGTCAGAGCGTATCAAATCAAATCAGATCCATAAGTTGCTTAAAGAAGAGAAAGAGGAGCTGGCAGACCAAGTTTTGACTCTTAAGACTCAGGTACTTGGGATGAATAGAGCTTTCTCTTGAAGTGTGGGGTGCTTTCTGCATGAAGACACATGTAAAAGAATGATTTTTGTGGTAGGAAAAAAAATCTGAAAACTAAATGTCCATTATTAGGGTAGTAGTAAATAAATTATACATCCCTACAAAGGAGTACAGTGTAGCAGTTAAAACAAATATGGATCTGTTAATGTGGAAAAATTTCTAAAATATATCAGGTAATTTGTTTTTCTTCTTTTTTAAAAAATGTGTGTGTGTTTGTGCGCATGTGCTGTGTACTTTTTAAATTTCTGGAAGGCTGCATAATAAACTGAAAGAGTTGTCACCTGGTTAGCTCTGGATGTTGGGATGAGAGTTTGTGGATGAGGGGTTAGGAAGTGGGTATGATATTTTACTCTTTACCCTTTAACGTTATTTGATTCTACTTTGTGCATCAATTTCAAAAAAAGATTAGAACCTGTAGTCATTCTGAAAGAGATATACTTAGACTTTTTGTTTCTGCCATAATTTATATGTTCTAGTATGAATTGCCAGGTTTTGAGGATTAGTATGGCAGAGAAGGTAAATATCTGTAATTGTAATTTCCTTCATTTCTGGCATTTTGGAGAAGAATCTTTTCAGTGGTTTCTCAGACTCTTATCTGAATCTTCAGTGATATTTTATGTTAAAAGCAAAGCTTTTAATTATCATAGTCTTGCATGCATTTTGAAGAGTTCATGGGTAAAATCAGTAATAGTTTGAGATTTCTGACATATTATATGAGTGTATTTCAAAAAGTTCACGGAAAGATTCTTAATATCTTTTAATTCTGGTTTTCCTCAAATGTTTTGAAATACCCTTGCATTTTGTAGGCCTCTGGATTAACCAGAGCATGGTCAGTTTTATTTATTTTTTTCTTCCTGTTTGTGTTAAAATCTGATTTTCTTCTTCAAAGGTTGATGCCCAGTTACAGGTAGTAAGGAAACTAGAAGAGAAGGAGCATCTGTTACAGAGCAACATTGGCACAGGGGAGAAGGAGCTGGGTCTTAGGACCCAAGCCTTAGAGATGAATAAACGCAAGGTATGATGGATTACTCTGTAATCTAAAGTGATGATTAGTCTCAGAGGAAAACATAAGTATGACACTGGTTAAATTATGGGCCCACTTTATTCTGTGAACTTGGGTTAACATTTTCCTCACTGGAAGTAAGAGATGATAATGATGGTTCTTATACATTCCACTAGGCAATGGAGGCAGCCCAGCTTGCAGATGACCTCAAAGCACAGTTGGAGTTGGCTCAGAAGAAACTGCATGATTTTCAGGATGAGATTGTGGAGAACAGTGTCACCAAAGAAAAGGACATGTTCAATTTCAAACGAGCCCAGGTAAGAGCAGTTGTCTTTCCTTTACATTTCACCTTTTAGGTATTTTCTGAGGTCTGAAGTGACTCATATGATGGAAAGAGTCATTAGTCTAATGCATGTTATTTCCTACTAGACTGTAAGTTCCTTGAGAGAAGACCAAATCTGTTTTCTTCACTGCCATATCCCCAAAGCCTATTATGGTGCTTAGCATCTAGAAAGCATGAAATAAATATTTATTAAGTGAACGAATTAGTGAATTGTTAAAGAAATAGCAGCATAGCAACATTAAGGTATTTTAAAGTTCTCCTACAATCTCTCTATTTTTGTCGTGTTAGCTGTTTTGCATGATGTCTTTTTATCCATATTCATAAATCTGTAAATTATCTTAAGTCTATCTTCATCTTAAAACTAGTTTCCATAACATAGAATGACCTATTGTCTAAGGTCTTAGACTGTGTTTTCACAGGACTGAATTGGCAATAGTTAGATGTACCTCTAGTTTAGGGATATGATTGTGGTTACCTATTCTGAAACAAAAGGAAGTATCTTGCCACTTGGAATTCTGTACATTCCTAAAAGATAATTGGACGTGAAAGGAGAGAAAAAGCTTTTTTTTCCACAACAGAAAGTTCAAGTTGGAGTAACTATTTTTCTTAAAAATGGCTGGTCTGGGGAAATGTGTCTAATGGGTATGCTATCCTACCACAGGAGGACATCTCTAGACTTCGAAGGAAGCTGGAGACCACAAAGAAACCAGACAATGTACCCAAATGTGATGAGATTCTGATGGAGGAGATTAAGGATTATAAGGTTAGGAAAACTGCCTCAGTGATTTCTTTGTGTTTTTTTTGTTAAGGCCTGAAATAGACTATGGATAGACTGGGAGAATAAATACTGAACTTCATTACAAGAAGGAAACCAAAGAATGGTTTATTTGGAGGGGAGGGGAGGTGGAAATGGTACTCTAGTCTTAGTGCTTTGTGGGTTTTCTCGTTGTTTGTTTGCTTGCTTATATATGAGAGCCATTTTGATCATGAACCTTTATGGTTGCTCAGATTCTGACTTTTTTCCTTTTTAGGCACGCCTGACCTGTCCATGCTGCAACATGCGTAAAAAGGATGCTGTACTTACCAAGTGTTTTCATGTTTTCTGCTTTGAGTGTGTGAAGACACGCTATGACACCCGCCAGCGCAAATGTCCCAAGTGTAATGCTGCTTTTGGTGCCAACGATTTCCATCGCATCTACATTGGTTGATCCAAGCCAAGAGAAGAAGAGGAGCTGGCCAGACAAGCATTTATTCATTAACCACCAAACCTCTACCTCTTCTCTCCTTGACTGTCACCTGCAGGGCAGTTTGTTGGTTAACTACCTTTCTTCCACAGACTTTGGAAGTCCAGACTCTCCTATCTAATAGCTAGGTGACTTTAGGAGAAAGGGCTGGTATATTCAAGTTTGGGGTTTTAGAATGAATTAGAAACGAATAACTCTTATTTGTCTTCCTTACCAGATTTACTTCCTGCTTTTAGACTTTTCAGCATTTTCTTCTTTGGGCCTAATGTACAATCTTGGATTGTCCATTCCTCCCAAAGAAGGCATGTTGGTATTTTTGAAATGGAAAGGGAAACAAAGACTGGAACCATGCCATTTTGGGGGAGTGACCTTTTAGAAATAAGCTATCCGTGGGCACAAAATTTTCTTGACTTGGGTAGTGAACTATTTGTAAACTTGGATTATAAAATGGTATAATTGTGATACCCTTTCCTGGATGATTTGAAGCCTTAATGAAATTCTGTCCAGGGTGTTTGAATCCATTTTCCATTTACTAGCAAAGTAACTTGTTAAGGTCAGTTGGCTTCCTTGTTAAAGTTATTTAAGTTTTGAATTTTCAAGTACTTAAAATCTTTAAATTTCTTGAGGACAGAATAATTTCAAATAATATAGTCCCTTTTGTCTTCTAATGAAATCAGGATTGGAGAGGATGGGAAATAGGACTGAGATGTTGAAGAGATCTTCTCGGTACTTTGGGAACTTGATAGAGAGAGGCCTTGATGAGCTATGAATTACTCTCATCCTCCTCTCCACAGGGGTTGTTGTGATCCCTGTTTTCCAGAAGACTCTCTGTACTGTTTCTGTAGGACTTTATATTTCACAAACTTCAATTAAAGAAGGACTCAGTTTGCTTTTGTGTTTGTGGTTTTACTTTGAAACTTTTGTCTTTGTTATTACTAGTTGATTTTATACCTGCTTTGTCCTAGAATTGAATTCTATTCAACAGAAATAATCAGCTTAGATTAAGAGTCTGGCTGCATTTGAAGTTATTTAGTTTTGATTAATTGAAACGCTTTTTCTCCCAGTTGTTTTACTGAGTTTATTCTGAGGAGAGATTATGCCTAAAAGGTGGTAGTTTGAGTAATCAGTTCTCTTCCGTAGTTTGCTGTGAGGGTAAGAGGTTGTGCTTTGTTTTTTTTTAGGGAGTATAATGCTGCCTGGCACTTTAGGTTGAGGGTTCTTGAACTGCAAGTTTTATAGTAAGCAGCAAACCAGAGGTTTTCTGTATCGCTGATAAGGAGTTGCATAAAGTGGGTTCCTCTTGATCACTACCTGTCCTAAAAGCTGGATAAGAACAAATTCCATATCCTTTTGTGGTCACCAGCTGTAATCAGCAGGACTTGTGATGAATTCCACAAAATCATGTGCTATGGGTTAAGAAATGAGTCTAATTGGGGGATCTTACAAGGTCATCGAGATGTCATGGGCCCCTCGGTCCCCTGGCCCCTGCTCAGCGCGCACACACACACATGTGCACAGAACCATGATGGGATTAGGCCCTGCTCCGGAACACATATTCAGTGTGCATTCAGTAATAGACATTTTCCTCTTGCTGCTTGCTCTTATAGAGCAAACTTGAGAATAACCTGGTTGATTGGTTGGGAACTAAATAGACCACTCGGGCAGCAGTTGGTTTGGGTTTGGGTATTAGTTGTTTATGGTAACTGGCTGGGAAAGCTAGCTGCCCTGCACAAGGGGACAGTGGGGCCTGTGGAATGTTGTGGAGGAAACCACTAGTCCCATGGGAAGCTGGATTTAGGAGAGGCTTCTGCACATGAGAAGAGCAGGGAAGCCCTGATCCCAACTAGCTTGAGGTCTGGGCAACACAAGGTGAGCTCTCAGAGACATTTTCAGAGAATAACCCAAAATGGTGTTTTTTGTTTTTTTTTTTGACAGTCTGGCTTTTCTCTCTACAGAAGAGGTCAATGAATGGGCCTCAGGAATCCCCCCAAATTTCATACCAAATTTTGCTTGTGTTGTATGTACATTATTTGTAGCCTTTTTCAGATTCTTACACAAATTTTGAGACTTCACAAATCTCCAAAGAGGTAGGAGTCACAGCTCTAGATCCGTAGGAACTTTGAAGGGAATTTATATTTTTTAAAGTAATACCTATAAATGCCAATTTCAAAGATTATTGTAGAGAAACTGGTACGTTTGGGT
>NW_007731314.1:168827-169692 GCF_000696425.1 Galeopterus variegatus | reverse complement strand
ACCTTGTAGAACTGAATTGAACCAAAAGGATCTTAGATTTCTCCCTGCTGTCTCAAGCCTATATGCATTCGTTGAGTGTTTATTATGATTCCAGGCGCTGTGTTAAATATCTCTCTCATGAAATCAGAATGTCTACGTATGGCTATGCCACATATTTACCCAGTTACTTCACCACCCTGTGCTTCAGTTTCTTCATCTATAAAATAATAACTTCATCCAAGGGTTATATTGAGGATGAAATGACTATATATGAGACACTTAACATGGTGCCTTGCACCTAGAAAATGTTTAGTGAAATACTAACTTTCATTGTTGTTGAATATAAAGAAATTGAGACGTCAATTTTTCTTTCCATCAATGCCTTCTTACTGTTTCTAGGAAAAAATAACACTGACATACTCCCTAAAATCTAGGCCACATGTATTTATCTATGTCCATCTCTAGTCTGCCTGTCCTGGTTAAGTGATAACATTCCAACTCATTCCAAAACATCAAAAAGTTAAGTTGATCTGCTCACTACCCTACGAACAAACAGAAATACATGAATGACAGCCAGCTCCACCCAATGAAGGATCCTGTTCTTTTAAAATTTTCTTCTTCAGCTTAAAATCTTTTAATGGTTCCTGTAGTCTTCAGGACACAGATCCAATTTAGCACAGTGATTGCCTCTGCTTTTCTTTTTCAAGTAGTTATAGCTTGTCACCCACCTCGTGCTTTATGTTTCTGTCATATTTAACTTTATATTTGAAGTTCCTAAGTTCCTTAACTTTGACTGACACACACACACACACACACACACACACAGTAAGTGTCTTGTTTGCTCCCAGAGTACATGCCACACACACACGGTAAACACACACACACA
>NW_007731314.1:165213-167628 GCF_000696425.1 Galeopterus variegatus | reverse complement strand
GTAATTTCTCTTTCTATTTTTTTCATCTGTAAACTAGAGGTCTTGTTTACTTACTCTAGACTATATCTAGAGTACCTATCTCATGGGGTTGTTAAGATTAAATGAGATCACAGTTTGTAGTAAGTGCCCAATAAATGTTAGTTATTACATAGTATTGCTTGTGTATAGGTGGTGAAAAGGTCAGGTTGTGGGATGGTCTCTTAGGTTAGAGATCATACCTCTCTTGTTCACTATTGTGTCTTCGGCACTTGGCACATAAATGGAAGCTGTTTAGCAAATGTTTGTTGAATGACTAAATGAGGATGATCAGGGCAGAGTTTTTAGAGATCTCAGAATATTGTGGTTTTTCCTAGAAAGTCTCTCTCAGATGCAGACATTTCAATTCTACCTCATGATGAGTGGTGTCCGGCTACTGCAGTGGCGCTGCTTAACCTGCATGGCTTGGGCTAATGTTGGAATCCTGTCGACATTGCCAATTGTATCGCTCTTAATCCTGTTCATGACACCAGTTGTAAAGCTACTCGACCACGCCAGTTGTTGGACTCTTTTACCTGCTGATAATCCTGCCCTGACTGGGCCAATTGTCAGGCTAGGGCTGGGTCTAGAGCTCACAGACCCCTCAAGCCTGTTGTCCAGACTGGTTCACAAACCCTTCATAGGGGATCCCCAGACCCCTTCACACAGGTCTATGAGCTGGGTAACCAGCCAAAAGGTCTTTGGAAGCCGTAGGTTGGAAAGCATGGCTGTGCCAGGTGGATGCCTGAGGCAGATTCCTGCCTGCCTGCTTCACTAAAACTCTCTCTCTCTTTCTCAAAAGAACATAAGAATAGCAACAAAACTAAAAAGATACATTGGCGCGCATGCACGCTAACTCCACACACACACACACACATACACACACATTTGCTTACAAAGGATGTGCTAAAACCATACCCAACCAGACCTGAGGCTAGAGCCCTGACCAGACTATTCTATATTCCCAATAATCCACCCCTTCAGGGTCCTCTCCTTATGTGTTCACAATCTTCCTTGATTTTCCCTTAGCTAGCATAAATGACCCTTACATTTACATAACCTCTTGTCTGTTCAGTATGCCTTAAGGCTTGCAGTTCTGTCCTTTTAACGGTTAGCTGCACATGTCCGGTTAATAGTCATCATTGGTGTGACCCTCCATGCAAATCCTGCAGTCATACTGATGGGCAGTTCAATGCATATTCAGCAGGCCGACACATTGACTGCATGACTCTGGTGCAGTACCTGCAGCCAGAACACTATGGGCGAAAAGACAGAAGAGTTATTGGNACACACACACACACACACACACACGGTAAGTGTCTTGTTTGCTCCCAGAGTACATGCCACATTGTGTTGCCAGTTTGTATTACCCCACTAGACTGAGCTCCATGGGATCAGAATTTGTTTTTATTTTTCTTTCTCCAGCAGCTAGCCCAGTACCTGACTCAAAATAGGCATCCAAAAAAATGAATGACAATGATATAAAACATCATTGGGTAAGTTGGCAGTTGAATTAAGTTTCATTGGGTTAATAGTTTTTTGGTTATTCTCCAAGAGAAATGTGTGTGAGGAATGCATCAGACTAGCAGATCCATGAAGGCAAGTTTGCCAGCAGCTAAAAATGCCTGGATTTTCAGAAACTGCCAAGATACCTGAGGCTGTAGGATTGCTGAGTGATTTGCAACTGCGTTTGTACCAGTTCTTGGTTGGGCTAGAAAGCAGAAAGAAAAGATGCCGAAACATTATTTTTGTAACTATTTTGGGGGCTACAGTGTTGAATTAAATGGACTAATGCAGGCTGAGTTATCATATTAGCTTCCCTCTCTGTGGAACTGGGGGCCCAGCTGAGGCATGGGCAAGAGGCAATAGGAAAGACTAAAGGGGGATTAGAGGAGGAAGAGGAAGTTGTAATGCAGTGATCAGAATCCTGATAGTACAGTCATACGTCACCTAATGATGGAGATATGTTCTGAGAAATGTGTCATTAGGCAATTTTGTTATGCGAACATCACAGAGTGTACTTACACAAACTTAGATGGTGTAGCCCATTACACACCTAGGCTATGTGGTATAGCCTGTTGCTCCTATGTGAGTTATGCACTGCACTACAACGTTACGATGGCTACAATGTCGTCAGGCAATAGTAATTTTTCAGCTCCATTACAATTTTATGGGAAGACTGTCATATATGCAGTCCATGTTAAGTGGCGCATAACTGCATTGGTTGGACTATCTGCATGTGAATCTCTGCTACTACTATTACTAGCTGTGTGACCTTGGCAAGTTATGTAATTTCTCTTTCTATTTTTTTCATCTGTAAACTAGAGGTCTTGTTTACTTACTCTAGACTATATCTAGAGTACCTATCTCATGGGGTTGTTAAGATTAAATGAGATCACA
>NW_007731314.1:150817-164325 GCF_000696425.1 Galeopterus variegatus | reverse complement strand
TTATGATACCATACTTTATCTGCTAACACTGTTGGATCTGTAGGTTCTACATGTAACAGTATAGGGGAACTCATAATTGGCCATAATGATAATACAAATGTGCCTTTTGGAATAGAGTGCTCATCTGTTCCAGGCCATGTCACCTTTATTTGAGGAGGCCAGGTACTTGTCACCCAAGGTGAAACTTGCAAGCCTTCCTCTAATCCTTTTCCCCAAGGCCCCATTAAATCTACCCAGCATATATGGGGGGCTTTTTTTCTCCAAGGCCATTCCCATTGTACTGTCTGTCCCCATTGCAAACAGGTTGGGGCCCGTAAGAGAATATTTCCATTCTTGCCATATCCTGGCTTCAAAAGCTTATCTTTAGTAGTGATTTGCAGCACCAACTCAAAAGTCCAAAGTCCAAGGACTCCTCTGAGACTAAAGGTGTGAAACTGTAAAGAGTCAAAAACAAGTTTATCTACTTCCAAGGTACAGTGAGACAGACACTGGGTACACATTCCCATTCCAGAAGGGAGGAATAGAAAGGAAAAACAGTCCCCAAACAAATCCAGAACCCAAATGGCAAATGTTAAGCACACTGGGGCACCTGGACCCCTAAAGCGCTGGGCAACCTTGCTCCTACAGCTCTGCTAGGTGTAGAACATTGAGCTGCCTGGTGCCTGCAGCTTTTCCAGGCTGGTGCTGCATGATGCCAGCAGCCCCACAATTCTGGGCTCCTAGTGACAGTCTTGCCATCCTGGCTCCACTAGACATTTCCTCAGTGGGGGTTCTCTGTGGGGGCTCTGACCCCACATTTCTGCTCCACATTGCTCCATAGATGACCTCTGCAGCAGTTCCACCCCTGCAGCAGGTCTCTGCCTGAGTCCCCCAACTTTTTCATACTCTTCCGGGATCTGGGTGGAGGCTGCCACACCTCCACTGCTCTCACATACTGCTGGCCTGCAAACTTAACACAATGTGAACGCCACCAAGGTTTTTGGCTTTTGCTCTTCAGAAGTGCTGAGGCAGGATCGCTCCCGCCAGAGCAGCTGGGATACAGGGAGTAGTTTGCTGAGGGCAATGATACCTCAGGTCTGCCCTCCAGAGAAACTCAGTTCTCCTAGGATGGGAGGGGTGCTCTCCCAAACTTCTCAAATGCCCTCAGGACCTGTGATGGATGGGGCACCCATCCAGACTTCTCAGATGCCTTTAGGACATTTTCCCCATTGTCCTGGTTATTAGCATCTGACTGCCTCATCACCAAGATAATGTCTTTAGCAAACAGTTTGTCTGCTTCACGCTTGCGTTTTTCTCCTGCTCTCCACTTTTTTACTGCATGGCTAAGCTGCAAGGTTTCCAAAACTTTATAGTCCACTTCCCTTTTAAATTCTGGCTTTTGAATTACTTCAGTCAGCTCAGCTTACACTGGCTACTCACTCAGTCTCAGGCAGTTTTTGCAGCGTTCTCCCACAGTTCAAACAGCTGCATTTTCCCAGTCCATCAAGGAGTGGTTGCCTTGCCCTTGTGCATATCTACAGCTCTTTCCTAACCACTTCCACTAAGACAGGTGCATAATAACAGAGACTAACTTTTCTACCTTTTCACAAGGTGAAAACATACTTGAAATTCTGCAGGGGCACCTGTCCCCAGGTCATCTACCCATCTGCATGTGGCACTCTTTTCTTGGGTTTTACAGCACCCGGCTGGCCATCGGGTTTAAGTGGCACCCTCTGAGCCTTTTGTCTTCAGACAAACACAACGTGTGTTGACTACATAGTCTCTAAAAGCATGTTACACCATCTATCCCTAGGTCTCATAGTTGCAGCCACCAGGGGCTCTCCCTGTTTCTGCTGCTTTACTGTCTCAATTTCTCGTGCACAACAGGTTATGCCTGGAGACGCGTGGTTTTCCCCAGCTCACCACTGGGTTGGTTGTCTTCCCTGGTGTGAGAGGCAGGAGTGGCCAGTCACTGCACCTCGTCCTCCAGGACATTTATCCGTGCTTCCAACGACTCTGCTTTCTGCCACAAATCTTGGATCAGTTTGCAGCATAGTGAGCAATAGCCAGGCTCCAGTCAGCAGAAAAATGGCCACCGGACACCACATGCTCAAGGATAGCCACATTTCCTCCTTCTTCCAAGGGCTTTCGGCTCCTGTACCTGCTCAGAATCCTGCCGACTATGCCAATTGTCTGGCTACTGTGGTGGCGCTACTTTACCTGCATGGCTTGAGCTAATGTCAGAATCCTGTCGACATCACCAACTGTAGCACTCTTAATCCTGTTCATGACCCCAGTTGTAAAGCTACTCAACCATGCCAGTTGTTGGGCTCTTTTACCTGCCGGTAATCCTGCCCCAACTTGGCCAATTGTCAAGCTAGGGCTGGGTCTGGAGCTCACAGACTTCTCAAGCCTGTTGTCCAGACTGGGTCACAAATCCTTCATATGCCAGGCTGGGTCACCAGACCCCACACATGCCAGGCTGGGTCCCCAGACCCCTTCATGAAGGTCTATGAGATAGGTAACTGGCCAAAAGGTCCTTGGAAGCCATTGGTTGGAAAGCATGGCTGTGCTGGGTGGACACCCGAGGCAGATGCCCACTCACCTGCTTCACTAAAACTCTCTACTGGCCAAAAGGTCCTTGGAAGCCATTGGTTGGAAAGCATGGCTGTGCTGGGTGGACACCCAAGGCAGATGCCCACTCACCTGCTTCACTAAAACTCTCTCTCTCTGTCACTCTAAAGAACACAAGAATAGCAACAAAACTAAAAGGGGGGGGGGGTGCACATGTGCAGTAACTCCACACACACACACACACACACACATACACACACACAATTTGCTTACAAAGAATGTGCTAAAATCACACCCAACCAGACCCGAGGCGAGGGCCCTGACCAAACTATTCTATTTTCCCAACACGTGGGCTCTGAGTTTTCTCAGCATATCTTGTGCCACTTTTCTAGACTATACCAAAGAAACAAGCATAAATCATAGCATTAGTAGGTCTCCTGTTAGGAGGGAGTAGTATGTCAACATTTGAATCCCCAAAGAAAATGCCAGCAGCACATTAGTAAGAAATCACATAGAAAATGAAGTTTCTATCTGAACATTTATTCCACAGTCATAGAAACTGAAGATGGAAAAGACCTGAGGACATTCAGTCCATCCACATGGTTGTACAAGAAAAGTGGCTGGAGCAAAACAGCTAGTTCACTTCATGCTCACAAGACAGCATTTCAGTTCTTCCTGGAGTGGAGCGATTGCAGACACATTAAAATGAAGACACAATGCAAATACTCTTCACAAACTTTAAGAAAATACTTTTAAGTACATCATTTTCATAAAATGATTAGTAACTAAACTGGAAAAAGAGTGAAGGAATCCTGGATTAGATGGATGGCTCAGGTGGGTGAAGAAAAGAATAAGCAGTGTAGTGAAGTGGTTTGAATGACTAGAAAGCAATTTCTTCTGAATATTGGTTGGATTTTCTGGTTTGCCTATCAATATGAATTGGAGGAAAAGAGGCTCTAAAAAAGTATCTTTCCCCTTCATTCTTTATCCACACCAAGGAACTGCTTAACTTGCTCCAAGGCTCTAATAGATCCAGCAGCAACACTAAAAGTCTATTACCTAGATGGCATAGCTCTGTTCTGCTTGGCCCTAGTTCCACTTGCCACTTCTCTGCTGGAAGGGAAGCAGCAACTCCTTATAGGGTTTGTGCAATAGCAAGATTCATGGATAATGGAGAGTCACCTCCAGGCACATTAAAAACCTCAACTGACTGGGACCCTGTGGCTGCCTCAATTGGCTGTCCCAGTCATTCTTCCAACTTGTTTTTAATTGTTGGAGGGATCCCCTCTCTCCTCTACCTTAAGGCATACACACTCTGGGGCCCTTATTATTCTTATTTACACAAACCAGGTAGCCATTTCTATTCCACTCGTCCAGTCAAGCCTTACTGTGTGCTTTCTGTGCCAGGAATTTCCCTTTGGAAAGTGGCTCGGGGCTTGTGGCACAGTTTGTCATGTTCCAGGTTTCCCAGCACCAGAGCTTGGAAGAGAATGGTGGCCTTCCTGATCTCATGAAATGGGAACCCATGAGAGGAGGCAAGGTAGCAACCCTTGTCCCTTTCTTCTTTACCAAAATACCACCCTCTACCTGAAGGCTTACGATCTTTGTGTTTTTTGAGCCTGAGGGTAGTTGAGAGAACAGAGGTGGAGCAGAACAGAAAGGCGGTTTTAAAGGACCCAACATTCATGAAATCTTTTTATAAAACACAACACACTGTTTCACAAAATTGCAAATCACTGTTCAATTACTACCAATAAAAATAACCATTGTTATTTAACATGAAGACTGCTTCATTTCACCACAAGCAATTATGGTTTTTCTTTATTCAGAAGAAGGAGGCATTCCAAGCAATGTTGACAGTGTAGTAAGCCTGCTTGCAGCCTTTGCTGCTTCTTGCTGCAGCCTGGCCATGATTGTGGCAGGTAGTTAGTTTCTTCAGAAGACACTTGAGCGTGCATTGGTCATCTACTTTGTGGATAGGCAGGGTGGTCTGGCATGTGATCACCACTGCTCAGAATGCCTCAGTAAAGAAGCTTTAGGTAAACCCGATATACAAAAATCCAAATTTACAAAACAGATACGTGAAGGGATAATTAATTGCATTACAAAAGGGTTCTTTACTTTACAAAAGAATTCACCTCTGGGTTCCCTTAAATAGCCGGCTTCTCAAGTACAGTCAGAATATGAGTTGAGTTATAAAAATGTCCATGTACAATGTTAGGAGCATGGCTGTTATGTGAATTGAGGTACACCTGTACATCAGCCTTCCAGGCTGCGCAGAGGATTGGGGGTGGGCAGAGCATCGTGGCAGAGTCTCTGCAGCATCCTTAACTGTTGCAGATGGGGTGGGGGGGTGTGGAGGGGAAGGCTAAGGGACATCATCTTTCAAAGGCAGCTGCAAACCTACTTCTGGGCCTGGGGTGGGAACTGTGGGCAGAGCATCGTGGCAGAGTCTCTGCAGCATCCTTAACTGTTGCAGATGGGGTGGGGGGTGTGGAGGGGAAGGCTAAGGGACATCATCTTTCAAAGGCAGCTGCAAACCTACTTCTGGGCCTGGGGTGGGAACTAGGGGAATAGGGCATTTCAAAGCAGAATTGTCCTTTTCTGTTTTCAGGACTCACCTGTTCCCTCATTGTAGAACTGTTCCATCTGTGAGGTTGATGAAGTCTAACTTTGGAGCACTTCCACCTCCATTATCAGTATCTCTGAGTCTGCCTCCACTCCAGGGTTTTCTCAGCCAATTAACTAATTGCCAGTGTTATCTAATTAGAACTTAAGGTGTTATATTTCCCTGGGAGACTAGGTAGCTCTTGGTGGAAATGCAGACATTGCACCCAAAAGTAGGGGGGAGAAGTTTTGTGATTGAGACATTTTTCCAGTTATCTGCAGCTGCTATAAAGCACAGTGCTTCCCACAGCACTGTGACCTCACTGTAGGCTTTCCAATGGATTGAGATGGAGCAATGAGTGCTGAGAAGATAAAGCAAGTAATTGATAAAGAAGTCTATTCCTAAATGGTGCCCTGGGGTGGGGGCGGGGGTGTGGGAGGTGAATCAGCAAATGTGTGCTGAAGTTAAAAAAAAAAAGGAAGCTCATTTCTCCCCATGCCTGGGGGCAGCCAAACTTCTGGAACAGTATTTCTCAGAGAGTAATTTTGGGACCACTTGTGTCAGTCACCTGGGAGTGTTGGTTAACACTATGTTTCTGAGCTCACCTTCAGACCGACCCCCATAATCTTGGGGGAGGGGTCCTGGCAATCAACATTCTGATGAATTCCCTAGATGAGTCTCATCTACACTAACATTTAGGTCTGAAGTTCTAGAGTCTCCATATTCCTTTCTCTTTCTGCATGCCCAAGCAGTTGCATGCTGGGCAGGAGATGCCCAGGCAGAGGAGATGCTGGATTACTTATATCAGTCTTTTGGCATTAGATGGGGCCTGGAGGATAGTCAGAGAGATCAAAACCTGTTCATAGCTTTTCAGAGATGACTGGGTATAAAGATGGGAAATTGACTTGGTAATTATCCTATAGAGATATGCAGAGCACAGGCAGATGCCTGAATGTTAAAGCTTGTGATGCTCACAGGCTCAAAGTTCACTTTTGGGATTCCTACCTAAGAGATAGGTGACTGCTGATCTGAAAATGGCCCAGTATGTCATGTGCAGAACATTTCACTTAACCCGCAGTGCCAGCTCACATATCCTGTTATAGGTAACGAGCAGCGATATTCAAAGTTCATCCTAAGGCCACAACCTTGCTTTGCTTTCCTCTCTTTCTTTTCTTTTATAAAAGGCACACACTATAGTGGAGATGCTTAGTTAAATTACAAGTACAGTCCTATTCATTCTGTAGCCAATTGCCTTTCTGGCCCAAGAGCTTTTGTTGTAAAAGCATGGTGTACATTTTTAGTGTCTCTTCTGCCTGCCCACTGTTCCCACTCACCACCTCCCTGTCCCCTTTCATAGTGGCATGTAAACATGTTCCTACTAATATTAGTCAGAATGGAATCAGAGATACAGAACCTTCTCAAAGATGTGGCTCTCACCTTATTCAATCAATCCTTAGCCTGCTGTGATACTAATGAGTTCGGTTAAGTATCCCTTCAAGTGGGGGGTACCCTACTCTTACCCCACTCCCCATTCAGAATGTAGAAGCAAATCTAGATTGGGGAGTTGTATCAAAAGCTACAACTCTGTACAATCTTGTTCTATATTAAGATTAAAACCAACAACCCAGTAAGATATATGTTTGAATAGAATTTTATCTCTTGTTGTTGATAGTACAGAGAAAGGACTAAAAACCAGAAGTATTATTGTGGCACCTGGTGAAAGGTTAACAGGAGCTCAGCTTGCCTTAATTCACTTATCTGTTACATGGTGTTTACTCCTGGATAATTTAAGATTCTTTCTGTGAAAAAGATTCCTACCTTGGAGACCTAGGGAGTGAGCTTGGGAAGAGCCGCTGTTGCATTTTTAGGTGAGGGAGAGCAGACTTGACCTTTAAGAAGACCTAGACCTCAGCTTCCCCACACCTCTGTCAGTAGTTACAAAAGGACATTACAAAGTGTCTCAAGGGCTCAGAAGAATGCCAGGAACTGAGAAAGGGGAGCATTTTGATTACCTAGGACTCACAAGTCCGATTTATCCTTTGATACTCTTCCAGCTCCGTTTTCCTGCTCACAGCCAGCTGCAGCTCCTGACGGATCACCTGAATCTGCTTCTCGAGCTCTGAGAGTTCCTGCATCACGGAGTTCCGAGATATGTTTAGGGAATCTGCTTTCCCGTTGGTGGTCAGCGAGGCAGGGATCTCTCTTCTCCTTGGAGGGAGGGGGATGTCCTGGAGGGTCCGGATGCCCAGCTGATTTTGTCCTCCCTCATCACTAAACATGTATTTTCGTCGGTGGTCATGACTTGGATCGGAAGTATTCCACACGGTGAGCTGACGGGGTTCCACACTGGACCTACGAAACAAAGAGACATTGTAGACTTACTTTCCATTCGTCATTCTGTGGCTTTCAAAGGGCTGTTCTCCTTGGGTTAGCCCTTTCCTGGGTGAATAATATAGAGCTGGGTATGTATTATAGAGATAAAGTAACAAAGTCATGAACAGACTGCCTGCTAGAGTGTCATGGGGACAATAGGAGCCATGAAATTTCTACTGAAGTTCAAGGTCTCATCAGGTCTTATGCTTCTCTGAAATTGGAATAGAGTATCATTGGAAGAGCTGATGGAATGGGCATGGCACAGTTTTTGTGAAGAACCTTAGGTGCCTTTTTATTCTCTTCCTGCGAGTGAAGCTCAGAAAGCAGCACCATCTTGAAACGTCCTATGGCTATAAAGGAGGTGCTTTAGTGAAAGTGAAAATCTGGTCATTTGGATACTGGACTGTAGGCATCAGTCAGCTGATAAATATTATAATATGGCTCATCCTCGGATCCACAGGACCACCCTGATGTTTATTCCTTGATTTGGGGGAGAATGAAAGCATAAAAGCCATAAATTTCAGCAAAGAGTTTCCCTCTATAGGAATGATTTCATGTGGGTTGAGAATGACAGGTAAGATTCGATGCTTAAAAAAAATATCCCAAGAAAGCCCTCAAGTTCTTGCTGGTATAATGAAAGTCAAATAGAAACCGATGTGCAATCCTCTTTCAGGCTTGCATTGTACCACCTACCACCATCGTGGAGAGATGGCTGTAGACAGATAGGCACAGGAGGAGGGTGGTCTTGTTTCTGAGATACACTTTGACACTTAGATGCAATGAGAAGAGTTTCTCACTTCAAGAACAGATTAGAGCCCTAAGCAGCATAGCTGCTAATTTCCTCTACCCTAGCAGAAGGAGAAGAGAGAGGATTATGACCACTTTTGCAATCCACCACAGGGAAAAACAAAATAGAAACACGCTATTAAGTCCTTGTGTTTTTGCTCCTGTCCACGTACCTGAATTGCCTTTACTCTTGGACTCTTACTTGTCAAGAGACGGGGAGGATCTTGAGGGAGAAGGGGAAGGATAATAAGAATAAAGTCTTGATGCAGTTACATGGCTGAGAACAAAAACACAAGGACTTAATAGGATGATTCTACTTTGCCCTGTAGTAGATTGCAAAAGTGGTCATAATCCTTTGTTCCTGCTTTCATTCATGTTCCTCTCTAAAGTGACTTTGCAGCTCATCCCTATCAGGATGCTGAATCTCCTTCCCCTCTCCTTGAATTAGGGCTGGTCTCAACTTGTTTTGGCTAATAGAAAGTGGCAGAAGTGAAGAGGTGGCAGTTCCAAGCTGGAGCTTTTAAGAAGCCTTGCATACTTCCACTCTGTCTTGGAATCCTGCTGCTGCAACATGCACAGGTTCACACTAGCCTGCTGGATGATGATAGACATGTGAAGAGAGTCCCCAGTTTTCCCAACTGACTCAGCTGAGGCCATTACAGACCACACAGCCCTTAGCTGCTCCCCGCCCCTTGGCCCCCGTCCTCCAAGCTGGCTGCAAACGTATGAGCAAACCCAGCTAAGATCAGCCAAGTTTGGCTCAGATCAGCAAACTGCACAGCTGACCCAGAGATTAGTAAGTAGCTCACTGTTGTTTAAAACATTATGTGTGGGCATGATTTCTCACACCACAGCAAAAACCAACTGATACATGCCCCAAGCCATTAAAACACACAAACACACTCCAAATCACCCTGTAGTTCTTTAACATTTCTCATAGTTTATGTCTCATATAAATGAGTGGTGGGTACCAGAGCTCAGTTTTCATGTGTCCTGGGCTGGGTAAAAGTTCTATAATAAACCCATTTACAGCTCCACCGGCTTTAGACCTGAATCAGAGAGAAGACGCAGTTATAATTTTCCTTTTGGCCTTATAGTTCTCTTTAATTTTTCCTTCAAATCATTTTCTATTGAGTTTGAATAATTTCAAAGAAGTCTTGTTTGTGGTGTTTGTTATATGGTTTACAATTTTTGTGACTTGGGATAAAAGAAAAGGGCAAATGGGGGTGTATTGGGAACCCTGTGGGGTGAAGGATAGACCAAAACTTACATGAAATCATATATTGAGTAAACCAAGGAACGTACAGTCTCTTGTAATATCCATTTTTCTCTGTGCATTAAATAAAAAAGCACATCTGCTTCCATACCATGTCTCAAACTTTCTCCAAACTCAAACTCATATATTAGTAATTCATTCATTTATTTATTCTTAATTTATTCAATAAAAAATGGAGCACAGGAGAGGGATGTCAAGTTGTAGCAGGCATGGGTATTTGCATAGATATTCTTCCAAGAGAAGAGAGAGTATTTTTAAGCCAGCAGTCCTAACTCTAGTACCACAGAATGATTCACAGCAGGGAAAACCTGGGAGTAGAGCATCTACACATTTTCTTGAACTGTCCAGGCAAGCAGGTAAGTAGAGACAGCTGATCTGGTTTTCTCCAGGGCTTTATACATCCATCTGGGAATATAATATAGAAGAATAAGCAAAAGCTGGACTCTGTGGCAAACTCTAGTTGCTATCATCACCAGTGTTCTGATAATTGATGTGTGGATCTGGACCACTTATGAAGGCAACGTGACATGCCAAATCTAAGATTTAGTGTCTAATTGGAAGGATTGAGTGTGTTATACTCTTGGCCTCAATAATGTTTAGGGTGTGCTTTGCATCAAGCCTTCCTCAGCCTTAGAATGTAACATGACCAGTGAATGAACTGTATTTAACACTAAAAATGAGCAAAACAGGCTTCTGCAGAGCAATTATGTAATATTTAGTTTCAGAACTCCAGAAGACCACTCAAAAGAGACATGACAGTTGTGGGACTCCTAACACTCAGTGTGTTTGAAAGATTGCAGGTCATGTTCTGCCTTAGCTCCTTCTCAAAATATGGGGTTCAGGAAGGGAATCTGCCAAGAAAAGTGGGTAAGTTGAGTGAAAAGACACATTTTGTTCTTAATTTAGTTGAGAAAGATGTGAATATGAATTACATCACAGTTGGACATGGGATCACTGGACTTCCTGTTTCTACTACATTTGGAGAAAAAACATTTTGTCATTGTAAGATGACTTCTTTGCTGCTATGTCTTCTTGTGTTCCTCTGGTTAAAATTTTGTTAAAAATAATTACCAAAAATATATATGTAACATGACATGGAACAGCTGTGACCTGATTAGTCTATAGCTTGTCACTAACAGATTTACAATACGATATAGAAATACTGCAGACTGAGAAGGGGTGGGGGGGGGTGGGGGCGGCAGGGCTCATTGACTGAAAGAGAGACTTTAAGAGATAGTGAAAATGATTCTGACAACCCCTATGCAAACTGGAAAGAAGGGAGTTGCAGTAGCCCCAGAGGAGATACAATGAAAAGGAATTATGTTTTCCGTCCCTTTTTCTTATGAATGAGAGGTGTGAGTGTCAGATTTCAAAACAATGCAGAAAGCCAAGCTTTGAGTTGAGCATATGCCATAGCTGACCGAGTTGCTTGGAGCTGATGCCCTTATCTGAGGCCTCTGGGAGTATGAGAGAACTAGGAGGGCTGCCTTAGGCAGCAGGCAACAGAGGCCACCAGGAACCAGACCCAAATGCTTGTGACATCTTTAGTCACCATGAATGAGGCAACAGTCATCCACAGTCTGGCTGTGGTGAAGGTGCAGAGCTTCAGTTTTCTAATGACCTCAATGCATTTAATGCTCGTTACTTCCTATTAATGAGATACTCTTTTCTATGAAGTTTGGAGAATGCCAGGAAACGGATTAGGCAGGACATGTCCGTTGCATATTTTAAATATTGCTAGGAGTGCTGGAAAGGGGTGGGGAGTGGAAACATGTCAAAAAGATAATATCCCATGAAAATAATTGCCTGTAGTACTCATGAATAAAGTCTTATGTGCATTTTGTACATAATAGTAGCTAATATTTATTAGGCATTCACTTTGTTTTCAGGGCTTTACGTGTATTATCTCATTTAATCTTTATAACAACTCTGGGAAGTACGTACTGTTTTTATCTCAGTTTCACAGATGAGGAACCTGAGACACTGAGAGGTGAAATAACTTGCCCAAAGTCACACATATTGTAAGTGTTGGAGACAGGACTTGGATCCAGGTGCTTTTCTTTCACCATGATAATATATTGCCTATACTGCATTTCAGTATCTGTATATGTATATATATTTATTTTATTTGTTTTATTTCTGTTTATCCAAAATCACAAGTATTTATATTGATTTTGGTTATCAACAACTTGTCCTGATTTGATCTGAATTATTTATACATAATTTCCCTTTGAAAATGGAATCTCATCTATATTTCTAAACTTTTATTTTAGCAGGTACAAAGACAGCTGGAATTGGCCTTGTAATTCTTACCTCTTTTCCACACGTTTGGTTTTGAAACGCTGCTGCTTTTCCTCTACAAATGATGTGTTTAGTGCTCTATGTAATCTCTGGTGGAAAAAAAAGAGTCACGGGTAGAGATCATTAAAAATACATAGGTCAGGGGACAAAATACTGCTTGAGATTTAATGGTGTATCTAGTTGCTCCAAACCTTGGCCTTTTTAAACGAATTTCAGGGTTACCTGAAAATAGATCAACATTCAGTACCAAATCTCAAGAGAACAAGAATTCTATTTATAGGTTATTATTCTACCTGGAGAAAAAAGGAAAGCTTAGAAATGCTCTGGATTGTAAAACAGTGTATAATATAAAGAAGCACAGTCACAACAAATGTGTACCAAAAGGCCTTGTACAGTAGCTAAAAATGAGTCAAAAACTTAAGTCTGGGGCATCTATATTGAGAATGCCTACATCACTCTCGTTCTCTTGGTCCCTTATCATTTGTTAGTCTGACATAGGGCTCTGGATCCTCTCATCACTGGGAATTCTGAAGTATAGGAATATTGGAGCAAGACACCTGTGGCACTTACCTGACTGGTGTGGAGCCAGTACTGCAGCTTAGATTTGTTTCTGATTCGTGGTAGCAGCAGCCTGTACACTATGTGCTCACCAATGGTGGTCAAGATAGACAGACCAAATCCAATACACAGCAGCACAAAAAGTCCAGAGAAGTGTTTGATGCCCATTTGCAAAGTCTGTGACAGAATGGGAAAGAAAAGGCCATGAATGCAATGATCCATCTGGTCCAGTGCTTGTTCATTGTTTTCCTTTTTTAGACTGAGATTCTTTTTTTCTGGACCCAAGGCAAGCTGGGGACTATTCCTCTCTGTGTGCTCTGCAAACTTCACCACACTACACTGTGAAAGGAATTCAGCCAGTGCTGGACCAAGGCCTGCTGCAGAGCACAATTCCTGGGGTGCTATTCACTTATTAGTCCCATGGTACAAATGTTCTCTTGAATCATGCCAAGGGTTTAGACCACCCTATAGTCTCAGAGAGAGATTGATAGATAGAAAGACAGACACAGAGAGAGACAGAGAATTGAAACAATATTTTTTAATTTTTTTTTTATTTTGTCAATATACAATGTGGTTGATTATTATGGCCCATCACCGAAACCTCCCTCCCTCCTCCCTCTCCCCCCTCCCACCCAAGAATGTCCTTTCCGTTTGCTTGTTGTAACACCTTCAAAAAAATTGTAGTTGTTATATCTTCTCCCCCCCCCGATTTGTGTGTGTGTGTGTGTGTGTGTGAGTGAATTTATTTATTTATTTTTAGCTCCCACCAATAAGTGAGAACATGTGGTATTTCTTTTTCTCTGCCTGACTCGTTTCACTTAATATAATTCTCTCAAGGTCCGTCCATGTTGTTGCAAATGGCAGTATTTCATTCTTTTTTTTTTTCACAAAGAAATAAATTTTTACTTATTTATTTATTTTATTTTATTTTTAAATTTTATTTTGTCAATATACAATGTGGTTGATTATTATGGCCCATCACCGAAACCTCCCTCCCTCCTCCCTCTCCCCCCTCCCACCCAAGAATGTCCTTTCCGTTTGCTTGTTGTAACA
>NW_007731314.1:138677-150577 GCF_000696425.1 Galeopterus variegatus | reverse complement strand
GGTTCCTCAAACAATTGCAGATAGATCTACCATATGACCCAGCTATCCCACTGCTGGGAATATACCCAAAGGAATGGAAATCATCAAGTCGAAGGTATACCTGTTCCCCAATGTTCATTGCAGCACTCTTTACAATAGCCAAGAGTTGAAACAATTTAATATGTTAAAAAATTCAATAGCTATCAAGGAAGAAACCTCCTTCAGAGACAGGAGATTTAAGGGGAAAAGCTGATGAGTTCCATAATTTTGGAATTTACATCTAGCAGAGAACATGGAGATCATCTAGTTTGATGCCCTCATTTTACAGATGAAGAAACTGAGACCAGAGAAGTGTAGTAAATTGACCCAGGCCAATCAATTAGGCATCCATAGAAGAGAAAGAGAAGGAACCTAATAATATTATTGGTTGCTTACTTTTTGCCAGGTGTTTTGCATTGAGATAGGTATTATAGCCCTCATTTTATGGTTAAGAAAACTGTAGTTCCTGCAGCATCTAAGTGACAAAACTGGTCTGTTAGTTCATCTCTGTTTGGCTCCAAAGCCTGGGCTTTTTCTTCTATACAACAAAACAGTTACAGCAACAACATAGTTACAATAACTATATGTGGCTTGCACTTTGCTAAGTGATTTGCATATGCTGTCTGCTATAGTCTGAATGTTTGCCCACTCCAAGCTCATGTGGAAGCTTGATTGTCAATGTGCTAGTGTTGAGAGGTGGAGCCTTTAAGAGGTGATTGAATCTTGAGGACTATGCTCTCATGAATGAATTAATCAATTTGTGGAGTAATGGATTAATGGGTTAATGGGTTATAATGGGTGTGGACCAGTGTATTTATAAGGAGAGCAAGTCAGCATGTAAAAAAACACATTTTCCCCTCCTTGCCATGCAATACCCTGCATCGCCACAGGACTCTATAGAGAGTTCCCAAAGGTAGGTCCTCACCAGATGCACCCTCTGGACTTTGGACTTCCCAACTTTCAAAACTGTAAGAAATAAGTTTTATTTCTTTATACATTAAGTTTCAGGCATTCTTTTATGAGCAACAGAAAATGGACTAATGCAGAAAATTGGTACCAAGAGTGTTGCTAATAACAAATAACTGAAAATGTAGATATGGCTTTGGTACTGGGTAATGAGCAGAGGCTGAAAGGGTTTGAAGGAATAGGCTAGAGAAAGTCTAGATTGCTGTAAATGGAGCATTAAGGGTGATTCTGGTGAAGGCTTGGAAGACAAGACAGCTAGGGAAAGTTTGGAATGTCTTAAAGACTGGTTAAATGGTAGTCATCAGAATGCTGATAAAAATATGAACAGTAAGGGCCATTCTGGATAGGTTTCAAATGGAATTAAAGAGGAGCTTATTGGGAATTGGAGCAAAGGTCACCCTTGTCACAAACTTGCAAAGAATTTGGCTGGATTGTGTCCATGCCCAAGAGCTTTATGAAATGCAGAGCTTAAGAGTGATGCACCAGGGTATTTGGCAGAAGAAATTTCTAGGCAGCTAAGGATTCAAGCAACTGTCTGGCCACTTCTAACAGCTTACGTTGAATCATGACAGCAAAGGCATGATGTTTGGCCAAAAATTATAATTAAAAGGGAAGCAGAGGGTAAAAAATTAGAACCCTGTTGGCCTGTCCATGTAAGAGTGAAAAAGTGTGTTTAGGAGAGAAACCAAGGATTTAGGCCAGTGACTGTCTGCTAAAGAGATTAGCACAGAAAGAAGAGATCAACAGGAGAATGGAAGAAAGATTTGAAGGCATTTCAGCAATCTGTGAGGCTGCCCCACTCATCACAGGCCCAGAGGCCTTAGGAAAACAGAATGGTTTTGGGCAAGGCCTGAGGCACCCTCCACGGGCTTGCTGCCCAGGGCCACCTCAGGAAGCTGCTCCCTGCACAGTGCTCCTTGCCTGCCCCAGCTGTAGATTAAATAGTCCCAGGTGTGGCTGGACCTGCTGCTTTGGAAGATACGAGCCATAAACCTTGGTGGCTTCCATGTGTTAAGCCTGCAGGTTCACAGAATGCCAGAGCTGTGGAGGAATAGCAGCCTCCACCCAGATTTCAAAGGATGCATGGAAAAGCTTGGGGACCCAGGCAGAGATTTGTCACAGGGGCAGAGTCACCACAGAGAGCCTACATTAGAGCAATGTCAAGCGGAAATGTAGGGTTGGAGTTGCAGCAGAGAACCCCCACCCAGGCCATGCCTAGTGGAGCCATGGGAGTGGGACTGCCACTGAGACTGCAGAACTGTAGAGCTACCAGTGTTCAATGCCAGCCTGGGAAGCTGAAGTATGGACCGAGCCCAGGACATCTGTAGGGGAGGGGCCTCTTGAGGATGCTGGACATAGAGTCAAAAAAGATTATTTGCCAGCTTTAATATTTAATGTCTGCTGTGTTGGGCTTCAGACTTGCTTTGGGCTGATTACTCATTTCTTTTTTTCTGTTGCTCCCTTTTGTAATGAGAATTTCTGTTTTATGCCTGTCCTATCATTTATCTTAGAAGTAGATAACTTGTTTTAATTTCACAGATGGGACTTTGGACTTTGGACTTGTGAATTTATGCTGGAATGAGTTAAGACTTTGGGGATATGGGGATGGAATGAATGTATTTGTATGTGAGAAGGACATGAGCTTTGGGGGACATTGAGAGAAGAATGCTGTGGTCTGAATATATGTCCCCTCCAAAGCTCATATGGGAGCTTGATTCTCAGTGTGGCAGTGTTGGAAGGTGGGGCCTTTAAGAAGTGATTGAATCATGACGACTATGCTCTTATGAATGAATTAATCCATTTGTGGAGTAATGGGTTAATGGTTTAATGAGTTATCATGGTGTGGACTAGTGTCTTTATAAGGAGAATGAGTGAGCATGTAAAAAACACACTTTCCCCTTCTTGCCATGTAATACCCTGCATCACCACAGGACTCTGTAGAGAGTTCCCACCAAGAAGAAGGCCCTCACCAGATGCATTCCCTAGACCTTGGACTTCCCAGCCTCCAAAACTATAAGAAATACATTTTATGTCTTCATAGATTACCTAGTTTCAGGTATTCTGTTACAAGCAACAAAAAATGAACTGATACATTATCTAGGAAAGTCACATGTACTTTGAAACAGGCATTATTCAGTCACTGATATCAATTACAAGAATCAATCCTGCAGAAGGAAAAATATTTAATATATTGTATTTACTATGTGCTAGGAGCTCTTCTGAGTACCACGGGATGGAGATAGGAGGAAACTTATATTCTTCCCTTTAAGCAGCTTGAGTCTAGGGAGAAAGCAGACATATACACCCTATGATATATTTGATCTATGCTTCAGAGTTTTGCGGAGAAGCTGGCTCATTAGGTACAATTTGAATAAGAGAGATAGAATAAGGAGGTTGGGAGGGAAAAGTGAACACAGTTAAGGGTACCATAAACAAAGGAGAAAAGACATTACTCTTCTGAATAGTGGTGTAGGGGGGTTGTAAAATAGACCGCTGTAATTTAGGAGAGGGTGCATGAGGCCTGTGTAGTGTTATGGTTTGAATGTATATGTCCTCCCAAAATTCATATATTGGCACTTAAACTCCAAGGTGTTGGTATTAAGAGGAGGGGCCTTTTGGAGGTGATTATGTCATGAGGGATCCCTGTCTTTATGAAGGGATGCATGCTCTTATAAAAGGGCTTGAGAGAACTAGCTAGTCCCTTTTTGTGTCCTTCCACACATCTGCCATGTGAGGACACAGTATTCATTCCCTGCAGAAGACAGCAACAAGACCGGAGACCAGGCCTTCACCAGACACTGAACTTACCAGCGCCTTGATCTTAAACTTCTAGCCTCCAGTACTGTGAGCAATAAATTTCTGTTCTTTATAAATTTTCTAGTCTCAGGCATTTTGTTATAGCAGCACAAAACAATTAAGATACACATAGTGAGGGAGAAACAGGGCCACACGATACAAGTCCTTGGATGCCATGCTAAGGAGCTTGGTTGTTATCCCTTTGCTGCAGGCTTTTGGTCATTGTTATCACTGATAATTATTTATTACTTAATATGTATAACACACAGTTCTGAGCACTTATCAAGGTAGCAATTTGCCTAATCTTCATAATGACCTACAAGGTAGGTACTGTTACCATCTCCATTTTATAGGTGAAGAAACTTAGCAGTAAAGAAGTTCAATAACTTGTCCAAGGTCACATAGCTAGAAGGATTGGCGCTGGGATTCACACCCATGCGGTCTCCAGAGCCCACACTCTTCATTCTCTCATTTGTCTGATGTGAATGATCCTCTTATCTTCCTAAGAAGTTTTCCTTTATTTTACTCTCCCCACCTCTACCCACCCCTGGAGAAACAGCCAGCCAGGTATGGTTCAGTCACTAGAACATCGGGAGTTCTATCTGGCAGTCAGGACTCAGGCAAAGCTCAGAGATTTCAGTCTTTGGTGGAGGCTGGGTCATGGAATCTCTTTTCCTAAATGACAGTACTTCAGGCAGGGGCTATGGATCAAAGACCAGTGTTAGGATCCCTGGAGAAAGGAAGACTAGAGCTCAGCAGGGGCTCAGAGTATGCACCATCCGTAGGAGACTGAGACTCAAGGCAGGAAAACTGGGCAAACCACCTTGGAATGCAGGAGGAAGATCAACCTTAGGGAACAAGGAATGATGTATTAGGAGAGGGTTTGGTGGGGAGAAGCACTGGGCACTGAGTGCTACACAAGTACTAGGGCTCTTCCTGGGACATCTCTGTACAAGGTTATCATCTGTATAACCTTGACCTCCAGAAAGTCCATACAAATGTGTTTGAAAGTAGCCCTTGGTCTGGACCCATTGTAATGTGTACAGGGTATGGTTATTAGAAGGATTCAATGAGTTACTATTGCTGTGGATGAAGAACACACTGGATAATTCACTGTGGACTTTAACATTATCAAACATGTAGTCAAATTCCAAACAGATGGGCACTGCTTTCTTACAAGGCACTGCCAAGATGAGGAAGAAAAACGTAACTTACAGTGAGTCATCTTGCCTTTAAGCACATGACTTCTTCCTCTGTTTTTCTGTGTATAACAATAATTAGTCTCATTTTCCTCTGATTATCTCAATAACAAATAGGCTGTATTCAGTTTATATTATACAATTCTTTCTTTAATCTTCTGTTGTTTACACCCACATACTAATTAATAGAAGTAGTTATTTTTTTAAAATTAGGCATTTAATATATGTGCCTGATACTATATATGCATATTATAATCTTATAATAACCCTTTAAGTTAAATACTATTGTTATATTTTACATTTGAGAAAACAGGTTCATAGAGATTAAGTACCTTACCCAAGATTATATAAACTAATAAGCGGGGGGAGTCAGGCTATGGATACATGACTGTCTGATCACGGATTCTCAAGTAAACACCATTTACAGGTATCCCTTGCTATCTGAATTCTCAATGTCTATTCACTATAACAATTATAAATTTTTTTTATTCAAAACTCACCATCAGAATTGAAAATCCAAGGGCCAGCCCATGGCTCACTCAGGAGAGTGTGGTGCTGATAACACCAAGGCCATGGGTTCAGATCCCTATATAGGGATGGCCGGTTAGCTCACTTGAGAGAGCGTGGTGCTGACAACACCAAGTCAAGGGTTCAGATCCCCTTACCAGTCATCTTTAAAAGAAAAAGAAAAAGAAAAAAGAATTGAAAATCCACTATAATCTGCTCATGAGCACCAATGAAAATGTTTAAATTGTGTCTGAGTCTGAGTGATAAGAGGTACAGCTGCAGTCATAATTCAGCTGTTTGTCCCCTTGGATCACATTGTTTAAATTAGATATGTGCATCTTCCCCACATTATCAAGTGACAACTTTTTTCTAATAAAGTGGAATTTGCTCAGCTTGACACTCATCACTGGTCAGAGAAAGAAGAGGAGCAATGAATATTCAATGTCAAATCTTTAAAATAAATTTAGCTGATGCCTACAAAATGATAATTGCAGGTGCAAGTGACATGAGTGGAAACATTCAGAAATGCAATCACAAGTCTAGTCTCATGTTGTCAAGAGCTGTATAAATGAAAGCAAAAAATGCAAACAAACATAAGTTTTGAGGTGTTTTTCCCTCATCCCCATTGCTTCATCTGCTGCTTCATAGCCATACACTTCCAGAGTCTTAAGTGTCAAGTAGAGAAGACTGTCCCAGGATCTAGTTATCAACAAATCTCAGGCATTTGTGGCTTCACTTGTCCTTTGCAAGTTTTCTCTAGCCAACCCCCTCTTACTAAGGCAACTCTTTAATCAGTAAGTCACAATTCAAATATTGCCTTGCTTGTTTATTTTATTTTTCTGTTATTTATACTCATTATATTTCTTTAAGATTACATTTTATTGTCAATTTACATTAGTATATATTCATTGCACTATGGAGGGAAAATATAATTTGTATCTGATTCTGTGCTCTGTATGTCACATCCAGGAATAACCACTAATTAAGCATTAAATAATTGGTGTTTTAAATGCTTTATATTATGCCAAAGTCCTTGGTGGATTGTCACATATAACAACTTATGCATTGTGCATTAGATATTAAACACCTACATGTGTCTAAGACTGTTTTAGTGATATTTAGGGAAACTGGGTGGGGTTTTGGATGAGGTGAAAATGCTTTATTATTTTTCCCATTTAAAATAAAGGAAAGGGCTTCCACCATCTGGAAATTTTCTAGCCTACACATTTCCAGGAACAGACTAGATTCAGATAAATGGAGATGCCTGTACTCTGGCATGCCTTCAATTCATTAGCTACACTCACTTTCTTGTCTAGGCTCATGGTTTTAAATACCACCTATATGCCAATGACTCCCAAGAGTTGGGGACTTTTCTTCCTTAACTCCCTACTCAGCCTCTCTACTTGGGTATCTAATAGGCATCTCAAACTTAACACATCAAAAGCAAATGCCTAGTTTTCCCTCTGAACCCTGATCCTTTCCCAGTCTTTCTCATCTCAACGAATCTCCATCCTTGGCATTACTCAGGGCAAAAGTCTTGGAGTCACCTTTGACTCCTTTCTCTAGTATCCCATAACCTAGTGTGTCTGAAAATATGGTGGACCTGACCTTCTAGGTATATCCAGAATCTGATGACTTACCCCACCTCCACCACTATCCTGGTCCAAGCGACCATCACTTCTCACTAGATTATTAAAATAGCCTCCTAACTTGTTTTCCCTGGACCTTCAGTCTATCTTCTGCACAGCAGCCAGAATGACCCTCTCAAAATTTCATGTCACTCCTGTGCTCAAAGTCCAGAGATGGCTTTCCATCTCACGCAGAGTAAATACCGGGGTCCTTGCAATGGGCTGCTAGACCTTACATGATGTGGTCTCAAACTTCCTAATTTCACATCCTTCTTCTCTCTCACTTGCTCACTCTGCTCAGCCACTTGGGCTTCCTTCCTCACTGTTCTTTAAATCTATCCAGCAAGTTGCTGCTTGAGGGTCGTTTCATGTTTTGTTCCCTGCCTTTAAACTCTTCTGCTGGGAATCAATATTGTTTCTTCTTTAATTTCAGGTCTCTGATAAAAATAACAGCTCTCAGTAAAGTCTGCCCTAACCACTGTGGCTAAAAAGGCAAATCTTGCCCCTTTTCCTTCTCTCTCAGACACAGTCTATGTCCTTACCATGCTTTGCTTCTACCCTGACAGAATATAAATATATATATATATTTGTTTATTGCCTATTTCCCTCCCTGAGCAGAATGTAAGCTCCAGGAGGCCAACAATTGTGTCCGTTGGGCTCAGTGCATACCCCGACTGCCTAGCACATACTGGGCATTCAATAAATATTTTTAAAGGAGTGGGTAGAATCTTTGTCGCATTATAATGTAAGTTTGTGTAATCCCCCCGCCCCCCAAACACTTTCTTATATCTCAGGAGCTTCTGTGAGAGAGAAGGGTAGAGATGGATATTCTCAATTGATTGGTCCAGAGAACTCAGAAAACTTGCCATCCTGACCTGATAATGCTAGTAATCATCAATCTGGGGATCTACTGTGGAAACTGGGAGGAAAAATATATTTTAAATTAATAAAGTAAAACATTGGAGACTGAGTGAGATAATTTCAGCTGGCTTGTAGTGGAATGTATTGATTTTATTTGCTTAAGATCCATTCCTTGGAGAACTGCCGTCTCCTGCTTCATGTGGTTTGGGTGTATCTTCCAATTGCAGACTCCCCACTTCCTGGACACAGAGCCAAGCATGTGACCTCAGATTGGCCAATTTGAATCTAATGCCAAGACATTTGGCATTGGAATGGTTGGAGCTGAATCATTTCCAGTGGCAGTGCCCCAAAGACATAGGCCCCCGGTTGCTGCCACTAAGATCCCTGGAGTCCTGTGGTTCCTGAGACCTCATCTGTTACCCCACTTCTTACTTCAAAATGTTGAGCTTCCCCATTATTCTTTTGATAATTTTTTTGCTTAAGTTAATCTGTTGCTTAACCAAACAATCTGACCCAATATACTGCTTAAAGGATTAAGCCCCTCTAGTTCTGAGGTGTGAATATAATCTCTTTTGAGATGGGCTTAATTTCTCAGGCAGAACTCTGAAATAAATGTCTGGAGCCTATTTTAGGAAGGCTTTCCTGACAGGGTGAGGCTGTGCCTTTCTTTGCCTGTCTCTAGAGCCTAGTGTATAAAATACAGATTTGAAAAGAAACTTGGTTACAATTAGTCTCAAGACTTTCTATTGAATACTTTTCCTCAGAGCAAAATGACTACAAGAACCCGGGGAAATTATTTTATTTTTCTGAGATCTACTGCATTCAACTTGCTATGAGCTCCTCTCTGAGTTTGTAAAGCCAAATCCTGATGTTCAAAACAAATTTTTTTTTCTTTAATAAGAGGGTTGGGTGTTGGGGATTAATAATGATTTTAGTGAGAGGTAAAGAAAAGAAAGGCTTCTAAAATATCGATGACTAAGATACTTGGAAGCAGGAAAAGGAGGAAGCAAATTCCATTTCTAATTTTAAAGACCTGCCTTGTGTTTTCATTTTTTGCCTCCTGACTATTTTGCCCCCCCAAAATTTGGCAGATTGTGGCACTACAGTTAGGCGACTGGTGGGATCCTGTCGACATCGCCAAGTGAATCGCTCTTAATCCTATTAGTGATGCAAATTGTCTAGCTACTCGACCATGCCAGTTGTCAGGCTCTTTTACCTGCCGGTAATCCTGCACTGACTAGGATTGTTGAGCTAGGTCTGGGTCTGGATCTCACAGATTTCTCAAGCCCTTTTACAGACCGGATCATAAACCCTTCATATGACGAGCTGGGTCACCAGACCCCTTACACGCAGGTCTATGAGCTAGGTAACTGGCCAAAAGGTCCTTGGAAGCCGCAGGTGGGAAAGCATGGCTGCGTCCAGCGGATGCTCAAGGCAGATGCCCACCCACCTGCTTCACTAAGACTCCTCTCTCCTCTCCATTGATCTCTTTCTCTCTCTCTCTCTCTCTCTCTCTCTCTCTCTCTCTCTCTCTCACACAAGAATAAAAACAAAACTAAAAAGATACATTGGCAAGCATGTGCACTAACTCCACACACACAAACACACACACACACACACACACACACACACACACACCCGCTTTGCTTACAAGGGATGTGCTAAAACCACATCCAACTGGACCCAAGGTGAGGGCCCTGACCAAACTATTCTATTTTCCCGACACACATTCATTGTCATGTTTATACATGTGGCTTTTTGTGAGGGAGGGGTAGAGGATGAATGACTACCTGCATGAGGTGTAGGCTCTGGGGGTGCCAAGGACAGAGTGTCCCAGGGGAGACAATTTGCTCGGCTGGAGAGGGTGGAGTAAGATTGTGCAGGGTAATCATTTGGGCCTTCTGAAAAATCAGTTATGAAGAGGGAGAAAGAAGAGGTTCACTGAGAGAATCTGGAGTTTTCTCAACAAAAAGAGTGAAAAATCACAGGTAACAAAAGGAAAAGAAGAGGAGATGATTTGCAAAATCCAGGGAGACACTGCATGAGCCCCATTTGGCAGACCTCACACACATTTTTCTAAGCAGAAGAATGTTCACAGCAAGCAGGGTCTGCCAGAACTTCCTTCCCATCACTTCCCAGGCCCTAGGGGGCTGGGCCATCTCTGCCTTCTCTTACCTAGAAACTGCTTAGTGGCATCAACATGGCACCGCTTGAGTTGCTGAGGAGACACCTCTTTCTCTCTCTCTGCTCCTTGAGCTCTCTGAGTCCCCACCACTTCCAGCATCGGGCAACCACCTTCCAGGCATGAAATTGGTACTTAGCTTGCTACATTAGCTCCATTGTGCAGTCTTTTGAAAATTTTAATTTATTACTAAAATAACTCAGAAAAATATTTTTAAAAACTAAATTTGAGATTACCCACAATCCCTTAACTATAATAAACAGTTACATTTGGCCCTCTGTAGCTGTGGGTTCTGCATCAGTGGATTTGACCAACCTTAGATTGAAAATATTCAGAAAAAAAAAATTAGCTCTCTCTGCTCCACTGTTTTCACAATGTGATACTCTGCCGTCACCCTTGCTACCACCAAGGCTCTCACCAGATGTGTTCCCTGGACTTTGGACTTCCCAGCCTCAGGAACTAATTTTGATAAAAGCAACTTAATCTTGATGTCTAAGAAGATAATCATGGGAGTAAAGACCTTTTCTAATGACACTGCACTTACTCAAAACCTTTTTGAAGCAACATTTGGAAATAGAGATTGGGAAAGGAGTTCAGATTGGGCAGTATGTTCAGGTGTTTTCCGTATAAATTTTCCTGTAAGCACTGCATGAATCCTGCATCCTATAAATTTAGTTTATGATCCACTGGTGTATGGTGAGAAGAAACATGGTGGTGGGAAGGGAGTGAACCACCCATGCCCCCCGCCGGCAGGATCCCAGGGGCCACCAGCAAGAAGAGGAACTCAGAAAGCCTGATGGTGAGTCAGAATCTCTGGTGTCCTTGCTTGCACTGGGGGTAGCTGTTACTACCCAGGTGGATTGCTCTGAAGGATTGCTGAGACCTTGAAGGGGACTCTCATAATATGTGCACTGAGGTTTGGAGTACGCGCCATTTTGTGAAATTTACAAAATCCTCCCCGGGAAGAAGCCGCGGGAGCGGCTGCCACTCGGCGTCCGGCCTCGCAGCTGCTGCCCTCAGCACCGGGCCAGGCTGCACGGCCCTGCCGCCGGGACTCGGGGTCCGGCGACTGCGGTATCTGCCGGGGAGGGGGCTGTCGCCTCCCTGGCCCCGGGCGCCACTGGAACCACGAGCTGAAGAGAGACTGAGCAGGCTGTGGCGCAAACAGGAGCCAGGAGTGCCAGGGGCAGCTCTGGCTGCAGAGGCTGCCACGGGAGCTCAATGCGGAAGTGCTGCGGGAGCCCAACATGGGAGCGCAACGCGGGAGCTGACACTCACCGGAGGGAGCGGTGTGAATTCCCTGCCATCTTCCTGGTAGTCAATTTTGGACTTGCCTGACACTATTGAAATAGACACTAATACCATAATAGCAGGGGACCTGAACACCCTACTGTCAATATTGGACAGAACATCCAGGCAAAGAATCAGCAGAGAAAAACAAGATCTAAATAATACTCTAGACAATTGGACATGGCAGATATCTACAGAACATTCCATCCAACAACCTCGGAATATTCATTCTTCTCATCAGCACATGGATCATTCTCCAGGATAGATCACATATTAGGACACAAATCAAGTCTCCAGAAATTCAAAAACATAGGAATTATCCCATGTATTTTCTCAGACCATAATGGATTAAAACTAGAAATCAAAAACAAATGAAATTCCGGAAACTATACAACACATGGAAATTAAACAGCATTCTACTTAATGACTTATGGGTCCAAGAAGAAATCAAAC
>NW_007731314.1:137603-138072 GCF_000696425.1 Galeopterus variegatus | reverse complement strand
GGAAATCAATGCCCTGAAAAAAAATGTAGCAGAACTTGCAGAATTGAAGAAGCTATTCAGCGAAATAAAAAACACAATGGAGAGTTTAACCAGCAGGCATGTCGAAGTTGAAGAGAGAACCTCTGAACTTGAAGATGGGCTGTTAGAGTTAACACAAGCAGACAAAAAAAAAAAGAAAAAAGAATCAAAGGCATTGAAGAAAATCTGAGAGAGATATCAGACAACCTAGGCATTGAAGAAAATCTGAGAAAGAATCAAAGGCATTGAAGAAAATCTGAGAGAGATATCAGACAACCTTAAGCACTCAAGTATCTGAGTCATGGGTATCCCAGAAGGGGAGGGAAAAGGAGATTACATTGAAAACATATTCAACAAAATACTGGCAGAAAACTTTCCAGGTATAGGAAGAATCACAGATCTTCAGATCCAGGAAGTTCAACGATCTCCAAACGTATTCAACCCAAAAAGG
>NW_007731314.1:134949-135888 GCF_000696425.1 Galeopterus variegatus | reverse complement strand
GGATTGGAAGAATCAACATAGTGAAAATGTCCATACTACCCAAAGTGATATACAAGTTCAAAGCAATCCCCATCAAAATTCCAATGACATTTTTCTCAGAAATGGAAAGCACTATCCAGGCATTGATATGGAATAACAAAAGACCATGCATAGCCAAAGCAATGTTGAGCAAAAAAAATAAAGCTGGAGGCATAACACTGCCTGACTTTCAACTATACTACAAAGCTATAATAACCAAAACAGCATGGTACTGGCATAAAAACAGACACATGGATCAATGGAATAGAATAGAGAGTCCAGGAATCATCCCACACACCTACAGCCATCTGATCTTTGACAAAGGCACCAAGCCTATACACTGGGGAAGAGACAGCCTCTTTAGCAAATGGTGTTGGCAGAACTGGATATCAATATGCAGGAGAATGAAACTAGACCCATACCTTTCACTATACACTAAAGTCAACTCAAAATGGATTAAAGAATTAAATATACACCCCGAAACAATAAAACTTATTAAAGAAAATATAGGAGAAACACTTCAGGAAATAGGACTGGATACAGACTTCATGAATACGACCCCAAAAGCACGGGCAACGAAAGGAAAAATAAACAAATGGGATTATATCAAACTAAAGAGCTTCTGCACAGCAAAAGAAACAATTAACAGAGTTAAAAGACAACCAACAGAGTGGGAGAAAATATTTGCAAAATATACATCCAACAAAGGATTAATATCCAGAATATACATGGAACTCGAGCAACTTTACAAGAAAAAAACAAGCAACACAATTAAAAAATGGGCAAAAGAGCTAAGTAGGCATTTCTCAAAGGAAGATATACGAATGGCCAACAGACATATGAAAAAATGCTCAGTATCACTTAGCATCCGGGAAATGCAAATCAAAACTACACTGAGTTACCATCTCACCCTGGTTAGGA
>NW_007731314.1:123462-134305 GCF_000696425.1 Galeopterus variegatus | reverse complement strand
AGAAAGAGAAATACCACATGTTCTCACTTATTGGTGGGAGCTAAAAATAAATAAATAAATTACACACACACACACACACACACACACACACACACACGCACACGCACACGCACACCGGGGGGTGGGGGAGAAGACATAACAACTACAGTTCCTTGAAGTTGATATGCCAACAAACAGAAAGGACATCGTTGGGTGGGAGGGAGGAGAGGGAGGAGGGAGGGAGGTTTCGGTATTGGGCCACAATAATCAACCACATTGTATATTGACAAAATAAAATTGAAAAAAAAATCCAACAATAAGAAATAACACAAATAAAAAACCAATACAGTGCAAGAACTGTTTACAGAGCATTTACGTTGTATTAGATATTTTAAGTAACCTAGAGATGATTTAAAGTATATGGGAGGCTGTGTATAGGTTGTATGCAAATAGTACAGCATTTTATTTCAGGGACTTGAGTGTTCTGAGATTTCGTTATGCTAGAGGGGATCCTGGAACCAATCCCCTGAGGATACTGAGGGATGACTGTACTTTCAATTCTCCATTTTCTTTTCTGAACTATGACCATATGCAGATATATTTTTCAGAGTTCTAAACACAGGATATAATAATTATGCATTATGCTTTTTAAAAAACTTATTTTCTAAAATAATAAAATATTTTAAATATTAATTTCTAAAAATACTGTATTCTAAAAATTAATGATTTTATTTATCAATTTTGATGGCTTTATACTACTACTTGTTTTATGTTTTTTAATTAAAAAAATTTTTTTTTAAAGATGACCTGTAAGGGGATCTTAACCCTTGACTTGGTGTTGTCAGCACCACGCTCTCCCAAGTGAGCTAACTGGCCATCCCTACATAGGGATCCGAACCCATGGACTTCGTGTTATCAACACCACAGTCTCCCAAGTGAGCCACGGGCTGGCCCCAACTACTACTTGTTTTAGCATAATTGATTTGACTACTTTCAAACTGTCAGGTTTTTAATTTTTAAAATATTATAATTTATTATATATGGTAAATATTGTTGCAATAAAAACCTTTTGTGGGGCCGGCCCGGTGGCGCACTGGATAGGTGCGCCGCTTGGCAAGCGCGGCGGCGCTCCCGCCCGAGGGTAACCCTTGACTTGGTGTACCGGTTCCCGCTCACTGGCTGAGCGAGGGGCGGGGGCAACGCCGAGGGTTGCAATCCCGTTGCTGGTCCCCGGTCCGGTACGGGGGCAACACTGAGGGTTGCGATCCGTTGCCGGACATGAAAAAAGAAGACAAAAGACAAAAAAAAAAAAAAAAAAAAAAAAAAAAAAAAAAAAAAAAAAAACCTTTTGTGGATAGCATTTAAAAATGCTATTTTAAAATTATTCCTTTGATATACATATTGCTATGGGTTACCGGGTCAAAGGATATACCTGTTATGCTGACTTGTGATGTGTAAAATGACCCTCAAAAAGGTTGGAAACCGTTCCCAGTGTCCCCAAAGAGGCTGCAATGCACACGATTGTCACATCCTCGCCAACTCTGCTTTATAATTAACATTTTTTTCTATTTTAAATATTCTAATTTGTATTTATTGAATTGGTGAAGCCAAATATTTTTCCAAGTTTTTTTCCTATCTCTTTTTGAATGAATCATTTATTTATATATTATATATATATTTATGTATTCAGACATGTTGAAACTTTTATTTAAAAAAGCTATTAGCCACTTTTCTAACATGTTATAAATGTTTTTCCATTTAAAATTTTCCTGTTACATTTGTTTGGTTAAATTTTATTATATAGATGTTTGAAATTTTACATGGTTATATTTATTTTGGTTATTGTACATTCTTCTATTCTTTCAGTCCTTAGAAAATATTGGTTGTTAGGATTAATGTTTTGCATCCAGTTTTCTATTTTTGTAAAAGGATGACTACTTCAGTTTATTTTGTGCTATCAAGTGGAACTATGTTAATTTCTCTTCATTGAGACTTTTTTGTCCCAATACTTCATAGGCTCCTTACTAATAAAAAGCTACTTCTATCCTAAGGTGGCCTGCATTCTTTTATGATAATTTTGATTTTTATTTAAAATCTTCAGATTTAAAAAAAATATTAAAAAAGCATCGTGAGAACAAACACCATGTAAAACGAAGAACAAAAATGAACATTTCTGGGTCAGATTTAGCCTATGAGCTATCAGATTGTGTCCTCTGATCTACAGTTTTATTGCTACTGCAGTATCTCTTCAGTGTTAGGTCTTTTCATTATGAATCAGCTAATTTCTTTAAAGGTGACATGATACATGATTCATAATTCATCGTCACCAGCCACTGGGATAAGTATGGTGGCCAGTACAACAGGAGGAGTCCAGCCTGATTCTCAGTCCAGCAGCCTTAGTCCTCTAACACGACAGCACTCTGTCCTTGAAAAGCATCTGGGCGTCTCCCTTTTCAAAGCATGCAAAACAGATAAACCACCATAGCCAGACAGAGAAAATCCTAACAGAATCGGTAGCCTAAGTGAAGAATGAAATTTGTAATTTTTTTTTTTTTCTCCTTTTTGTCTTTTTTCGTGTCCGGCAACGGACTGCAACCCTCAGTGTCGTGCCCGTACCAGACCGGACCGGGACCGGCAACGGGATCGCAACCCTCGGTGCTGCGCCCGCCCCTTGCTCAGTCAGTGAGCGGGAACCGGTCTGTATGTGGGATCCGAACCCTCGGCGGGAGCGCCGCTGCACTCCCAAGTGGCGCACTGTAGCAGTGCGCCACCGGGCCGGCCCCTGAAATTTGTAATTTTTTAAAAAAAAATTTCTGGAAGATTTTCACTTGAGAATGTTTCCAAAATATGATAGGCTTAGAATATAAACCATCTAGGCTGAGGCCATTTTTTTTTCTCTGTTTCAAATGGTGTGTCTAGTTGTCTGGGGACTGCAACATATGGTAGAGAGGAGACACAATCCATTAATATGGAATTCATCACAACATATTGTTACTGATCTCCATAGCCTCTGAGCATATTGGTTGCTGTTATCAGTTTAATGTAAATATTGTCACCTGTTTTTCAAGATGAGATGAAGTTGGAAGACAGTTTAAAACTGTCTTGCCTGATATAGCTGTTTCTTTGCAACGCACAGAACCAAAGAAGTGGGCATTGCTTGCACCTTGACCTCAGTTTCTTCTTTTGTGAAAATTGAGGCTTGGTTTGATTACATTAATAATACTATCAGAAATGATTTGAGACAGGTAAATATAGGAACCATTAAAATAAGGAGAAATGGAGTGAGGTAAAAACAAAGTTCAGGGTTTGGGGTCAGAAAGCCTGGTTCAAATCCTTGCTTTGCCACTTACTAGCTGGGTAATCATGGAGAGAAGGTAGAATCTAGATCTCTCCATGGCATCATCTGTAAAGCTGAGATGATGGCACCCACCTCACAGTGTTGTGTCGATGATTAAATGATACAACAAAGGTTATATCAAAAGTTATGGGACAATTGCTCAATAAATGTTAACTATTACTATCACCCCAAGGAGTTGTATAGAACTAGATTTGTTGGCAACTGGCAACTAACTGAAAGAAAAAACAAAGAATTCTAACTTGGAGGTAAATATGATCCTCCTTCCCAAATATCCACAGTCAGACCTTTCTAGTGCTGAAGCCAGAAACAGGCTCTCAGTTTAAGGTCATTGTCAAAAAGCCTTGGGTAGCTGTAATAGGAAGAACAAGTGAGCAATTAGCTTGTTAATTCCAGCCACTCCAGATGCTGACACATTTTTCCTCTTCTTGTTAAATTTGAACATGTAATCCAACATGTTTCAAACCTTTGGTCATAATTTTTAAATTTCCATATTTTAATGTACACATTGCAGGGTATATAGATAAGGTCCTCTTGGTTAGCACGACATGTGTTCACTTTCCTCATGTAAAACTCCCCCACAAAGTCAAATAGGTTGGGCTTTAATGATTCTCTTTTAACCTTTCTCCAGTTCTCAAGAAATCTGTTGTACTCTCTGCAAATGAGGGGATGGAGAGGACCTTGACATTGTTTCCGTCGTTTCCTTTCTGGGCTAGGATGACACAAATGTCCAGTTAATTTTAGAGTAGGTGTGGCTAAGATCTAAGTAAGGGTTCAAAAGGAACTGGTAGGCCTCATGTCTCCTTTACATATTGATCTCGTAGCATGGGAGGAAGGGGAAAGGGAAAGGAATCATTAGAATGAACAATTGTGTTATAGATGCTTTGCATATTTTATCTTTTGAATCCTCAGCGTAACACTGGCATAGATCCTTGTTTTAATTAGCAGGAAAGACACAGAGAGGTTAAGTAAGTTGCTCATGGTCACACAGCTAATAAGTGGCTGTGATAACCCACTTGTAACTGAATCCAAACCCAGGCGTGTCTGAGTCTTTGAACTGTTACCCTACAATGAAGTTATGATTCATATCACTATAGGGGTGGGAGTATTGACAGATTATTAATGTATTTTCTAGGACAACACAAAAATTAGAGGGGCAGGATTCTTATTCTTCGTGGTTTCTAAGTAATCTATTATATAAAATGCGTGGCAGGGTGCCTTGGTAGGTAGATGGATGTCCTGCCAGTAACTAAATCTGTAGACTTGTTTTTCCTTTTTATTTTTGGTCAAGACTAGTTGCCATATTCTTCAAAATGTAACAATAATAAATCTCTTTGAAATGGATCTTCCTTGTCCTGAGAAAAAAAATCACCTGAGTGGTGTCCCTTGGCTAAGTAAGTATAGGGAGAGTATGTTTTGAGAGCCTTAAGTACCTTATATGAGGAGTGACCTTCTGTGAGAAAGAGGATTGATGTGAAGTGGCAGAAGCTGGGACCAGTCCTGGCCCTGCTCTTCTGAGGACAGCTTGGGCTCTGAGAATCGACAGTAGTATGTGAGACCTCAGAGAGCTGGAGACATTTTGGGTGTAGGCAGTGGTGTACTCACTGGTAAACTGACTCTCCAAAACAAACAAAACAAAGATAACTAAAAGTTTTTGTTCTTTTTCATGATGTACTACTACCACCACGGGCAATCTCAAGCTACCAAAATGACATAACTGAGTGGAAAGAGACGTGGACGGGTTGGATCTCATTCAGAACCAACAGGCTCCAGCATACCCCTGTGGCCTATTAGGATGGGAAGAGCTCTGGGCTGAATGCTACATTAGAGAAAAGGCTTCCTGGGATGAGAGAACTATCAGCTTCCCGAGGCCCCAGATCTGATTTTCAAAACCAAGCTTAGCTGGTACAACCTACATTCATCTCTGCGTAGAGTCTTGCTTGCTGGTCTCTGCATCGCTGAGCACCAGGAGCAACACCACGTCAACAGTCTGGGAAGAGTTCACTGCAGCCTGAATCTTTACTGCCTTTGTCCCATGGGAAGACTGACTCTGAAACTGTGCCATTCCCTCCAACTGGGGTGAAGCTGGAGGTGAGAGCACTTTCTGGGAAGTTCCCCACCCTATTTGATTAGAAGCCCCTTTTACTAAACTTAATACTAGAATGGGCAACCAACCCTGAAAACCCACTGCCATTGAGGCTGAGAGTTGGGTTGGGCACTTAGTCCAGGCTTAGCATTTCTTATAAGGAGCCCTGAGGCTAGTTTTGGCTCAGGAGCTGCAGCAATGAGACAGGAGGGCTAAACTTAATACTAGAATGGGCAACCAACTCTGAAAACCCACTGCCATTGAGGCTGAGAGTTGGGTTGGGCACTTAGTCCAGGCTTACCATTTCTTATAAGGAGCCCTGAGGCTAGTTTTGGCTCAGGAGCTGCAGCAATGAGACAGGAGGAGCCTCACTGGACTCCTACCCCTCAAACACTCTCACAGATTTCTGGATGCATTATGGGGAGTGAGGCTGTAACCTGCGAAAGGGAAAGACAGGCTTTCGTTGCCCAGAGAGAGGTGATTAAAAGATGCTCAGCAAAGAGAAATATATTTGACCCTGTTGCTACAACAGGAAGTTAATCTGTCAAAAGACACCTGAACACCACAAATAAATGAAAACAGTTCACCTAACACCCGGTGCAAATTGTACAATTTCCCCCATATACAAAAATCATGAGAAATAGAGGCAAAGATGTATATTTTCTTATTTTATGAACTTTCAAAGTTCTTCTTGACCTTATAGTTTGGTCTCTGAATGGAAAGAAAGAGAATGACGTTCGTGAAAGCCATTTCCTTTTCTTCCCACCATGCTCCTCGTCGTGTTGTCCCTTCACTCAGGAGTTACCCCGAATCACTGGGAGAAGAAAATAACACCGAATTGGCGGTGAGGCTCAGGCTAGAAAAAGTGGCTTCCCAAAGAGAAATATTTCCAGGTTAGGCAGAGAGACAGTTGCTGGATGTCTTGAGCAGATCTTGAAAGAGAGAAAAAGCACAAGTTGTTGGGGGTGGAGCTCTTTAAAAAAGGCTCACACCATTACCGCCAGCTTCTTGTGGACCTCCAGACCTCTGACCACAGCACTGAACTCCTCCAAGGATATCTTCCCGTCGCCATCCTTGTCCAGGGTGATGATGGTTCTGTCCACGAGCTGCTGTAACTGCCAGTCCCTTATGTTGTCCCCCACCATCATCTTCAGCACCTGGAAGAGCTCCCCGTTGGAAATGTAGCCGTCCCTATCCATGTCGTAGATGCTGAAAGCAAACCTCAGCTTCTGCTCCTGGTCTCCTCTGACGCTGAGCTGGGAGGCGCCCCGGATGAACTCCTCGAAGTCCACCTCTCCGTTGCCGTCGGTGTCGAAGACGTCGATCACTCGCCTCACCAGCGGGTTGTTCTGCAGCTCGGGCAGGGACGTGATCTCCTCCACGCTCAGAGAGCCCGAATGGTCTACGTCCAGCTTCTTAAAACTCTTGCCCAGCCTCCTAATTTCATCATGGTCAAAGTGGGAGCACATCTGCTCCGGGTAACTGGACTCGTTTCCCATGGTGGACGCCGGCGGCCACGCCTTGCGGGGCCGGAGGGGGGAGCAGGGACGCTGGGCTCGCGCGTCCGGGACGGTTGAGCCCCGCGTGGGGGTGGGGATCTCGCGAGATGAGAAAATAAATGGGCGGGGGAGGGGACAGGGAGGTGGGAGGAGAGGGAAAGCGTGCAGGGGAGGGCTGTAGGGAGCAGAGCGCAGAGCTGGGGTCAGCCCAGGAGAGGGAGGGGCGGAGACTGGGCCACGCCTCCTCTCTACCTTCTCTCAACCCCTTTGTGGGTTCCCATTATAGCTCCTATTCCTGTTTGCTTTTTTCCTCCCTGAGAAAGAAAACCCCAAGCGGGCGAGGGCCACATCTGAATTATTCACTGCAGTATACCCAGTTCAGTGGCTGACATACAGTCTGTGCTTAATAAATGTATGTTGGATGACGCAGTGAACTGCAACCAAGGACTCCTTATGCTTAAGTCACAGACCTAGTGTAAGGACTAAACGAGACGACACAGCAAAGCATTGGTATTGTATATATTTCCCATACTTCTCTGGGAGAGGAAGCCAGGATTGACAACCTTCCAGACCTTTTTCAGGACATGGGGTTCAGAGTCTTTGTAAGAGACCACCGAGATATCACACAGAATTTCTTAAATGCATCATCTTCAAGCCCTAACATGTTCCTGAGTAATGCACTCAATGTTGAATTGCTCATGAAGACACAGTTCCAAAGAACATATCCTCTGTTACCCTATTACTATGAATTGATCGTCTCATGCCTAATCCTTATCTTTGTTATCTGGACCTGGTGGCTGTCCTGCAGAACACTTTGGAGAATGGCTGCAGTGTGCCCATAGAAGGCTTCCGTGTGTGTCGAGAGTGACAGTGGCCTCTAAACTATCTCACTCTTTCCCCCTTTGCTTCAGCTAGATTTATTTTTGTTGGAGATAAATCTCATATACTCCTTCCTATTCCTTCTTCTTTTAGGAGCACATCGGTTACTCCAAATGCATAAGAAATAAATGTGGCCTAAGAGCAACATGCTTCAAAGGGACCTGGGGGAACCCCAGGCTACTACAGCAAGCTGAAGAGGGAAAACGTTCCCTTGCTTTAAAAAAAGTTTGGAATGTTCTGTGTTCTTTGGTTCAGCCTGAAGATCAGTCCAAAGGTAACCATGCTGAAATTGGCACAACTAAACCACTGGATACCTTACTGCTAGGTATGGCTGTTTTTACTTTCCTCTGTAAACAAATGGTAATCCATGGATATTTTTAAAAGCTAATCGTGGATATTACATAAATAAAACTAGACTGTGATATTATACTAGAACATGCTTTGTTTTACTTCTTTGCTTGCTTTCCAGTTACTCAGAGAAATGAACAGGTGGGGTACAGTTTGGGAACAAACCTATTGAATTTACAATGTTAAAAAGACCACCTTAAATTGTGAAATCAGTGCTGGTTTCAGGATGCCACCAACCACTTTGATTTATGTCCTTTCTAGAGCACAAAGACCTTTTCTAGACTCTGGAAGGAGATACCCAGGCCCTGAAATTGCAGCTCTGAAAAGTAAGAAGTCTCAGGGACAGGAACAAAACTCCTCTGGGCACACAGGGTGGCTTGGGATCTTTGGAATTGCATTATTGGTCCAATTGTAGTTTGCTGACCACAGTTTAGTCCAGATCCTTGGCTGCAAGTAAGAGAACTTACCTCTAAGTATATAAGTGCACACACACGCGCACACGCGCACGCACACACACAAATAGGATTTGTTGGAAGAATCTCAGATAATTGAAAGAAGAGCTGAATGATCCAGTCTTAGGAAGGGTGAGGATTCACAACTCCTTAGGAAGGAGTTGTGTTTAAGGAACAGTTGAAATCAAGGCCTCAGGACCAGTTACATAACTTGCAGGGCCCAGTGTAAAATGAAAATGCGGGCCCCTTGTTTGAAAATTATTGAGAATTTCAAGGTGGCCACAGCAGAGCATTAAACCAAGGATGGGACCTTGTGTGACTACAGGGATTGCATGCCCACGAAGCTGGTCTTACCAGGATGTGGGCCCATTGGCTTCCCTGCATCTGTCACCTCTGCTTCATTCTCTCCTATGATAAAGCAACTTCTCTTGAATGATAGAGGACATGACCACAGACACATTCCAAATTGATGATAAAAGTTTTATCATCAGAACAGACTGACTTTCCCCTGTTCTAAGCTCTGACTGGTCTCATTTGGGTTGGGTTCCCAACCCCGAGCCATCAGACATGGCCTATAATATAGGGAAGATTTTATTTGAACCTCATGGTTGGAGCTGGGGTAGAGAGTGGGTGCTGGGTAAGAAGAGCAGGTAAGAAAAAGCACTTGCTCTTAGTTATAAGAAAGGGGCAAAGCTGAGCACACAGAACAGCAGATGGACATTAGACATATCCTAGTGCTGACTCAATAGGAGGGGTAAGCATTTAGTCTGATGAGCTCCCCTCAATTTGGCCAACTGAACAGGCTGCAGAACTTGCTGTAGCTACAGGCCTCAGGCAACTCATTCATTTCTGCCAGGTCCATCTTCTTGTTTACCAAAATATCCCTCACCTTGATGTAGATAGAATCAGTATCTCTCTTGTAGGCATTATACTGAGTTTTACCAACTGTGGGTTGCAATACATTAGTGGGTTATGATGTTAGCTTAGTGGGTTGCAACCAACATTAAAAAAATAGAATAGGAGATAAATGAATAGAAAATATCATCAGTAAAGGGACATGCAGTTACTTCATGAATTGTTGTTTTAGTTATATTGATATATAAATACATAAAACTAAATATAGTATATATATGATTTGCAATACATATGACATTTTCTTGCTATGGATTATGGTAAAAAAATAAAAGTAGTCTGACAGATACTCTGAAACTCAGTGTTTGGACATCTTGTGTTATAGTTTCTTGCTATGGATTATGGTAAAAAATAAAAGTAGTCTGACAGATACTCTGAAACTCAGTGTTTGGACATCTTGTGTTATAGGCTCATGCACTGAGAATGATTCAAAGGTATTTAATGTTTAATAATTCATTTTCATCCTATATAATTTTCTCTGAGATCAATATGTGGCAGATAAAGTAGATGGATCTTGAAACAATAATTTATAGCAGTACTGTCCAATAGAAATATAACATAGCCATACGTATAATTTAAAATTTTCTAGTAGCCACATTAAAAAAGAAAAAAAGGGTGAAATTAATTTTAATATATTTAATTTAACCCAATATATCCAAAGTATTATCATTTCAACATGTAATGAATATTAGAATTTATTAGTTATTTTACATTTTTGGGGTACTAAGTGTATATTTTGTATTTATGATATATCTCAACTAGGACTCACAGCATTTCAAGTGCTCAGTAGTCATATGTGACTATCATATTGGACAGCACAGATCTAGACAGTTTAAGGGAAAAGGTTTGGAGGCTAAAATATTTGATGATTGAATTATTATTCCAGCTGACTAAATTAATTGGATCTGAAAGAAGCATGATAGGGTGGAAAGAATTTAGAATAGGACAACCCCCCATCAAATCTTTTTTTTTTTTCCTTTTTGTCTTTTTTCGTGACCGGCAACGGATCGCAACCCTCTGTGTTGCGCCCGCACCCCGCTCAGCCAGTGAGCGGCCGGTCTGCACGTGGGATCCAAACCCTCGGCGGGAGTGCCGCCGCGCTCCCAAGCAGCGCACTGTAGCAGTGAGCCACCGGGCCGGCCCCACCATCAAATCTTAACTGTCTACCTAGTAACAGTAAGACCTTGGAAAAGTTCCTTGATATTAGTTTTCTCATATAAAAAATGAGGCTAATAATATATATTTTATACAGTTTTATGAGGATTAAAGCTGATAAGGGCCGGCCCGTGGCTCACTCGGTAGAGTGCGGTGCTGATAACACCAAGGCCACGGG
>NW_007731314.1:118380-122485 GCF_000696425.1 Galeopterus variegatus | reverse complement strand
GTAAGCTGTAATCCTCCATGTGAATGTGTTTTCAGGAGGCGGCAAGGGGTAGTGGAGAGAGTATAGGAGTTCTATGATCCTGATTTCAGTCTCAGCTCTGCCCCTTATTAGCTGTGAGCCCTCAGAGAAGCCATTACTGGGGCAGCCTCAGTGTCCTCATTGGTAAAGTGATGATGATAATTGTACCTGCTTTGTTTACTGCACATGGTTATTGTGAGAATCAGATGAGGCAGTGTGTATAGAAATATTATGTAAGAGGAGAAATCTAGTCACAAGAGTTAACTAATTTAATGGTTGAATAGACAATGCTGGGAAGATGCTGCCATTTCATTGGAACATTTCAAGTGTGCAAGCAGAATTGCTTTACTCCTGTGTTGTAAAGGATGTAACGTTATGCTGGATCTGGAGGAGTTCTGGTCAACGTGAAGTTAGATCTCCATTGTTTTACATTTCATAAACTTTGTAGCTCAGCATTATTATGGGACGCAGTGCCATTGTTTCTGTTTTCTCTGGCCATTATTCTTAGCCATTTTCATGAAAAGCACTATTTGTTATTCTTTCTTTTTATCACTGTAGAGTGATGTAGACTATAGAACATTCACTGTGGTAAGTAAATTAAAAGGGTTGACTGTTTTGGAAGAAACCTGATGGCACTTCTATTTCAGCAAGTTATTATTATGTTTTTCCTAAGGGATTGCAGATAAAAAACTATGACGTGCTCAGATGCAAGAATAACTGAGACTGGGAAGTAAAACTGACAGCAGTGGAATTGATGAGACTGTTGGCTCATGTAAAGCTTGGTCTTCTGAGTCAGTCAGGAGAATGGGTTTCTGGGCAAGGTGGTCACATGGTCATTCTAGATGCTTTATAGGCAGTTCTTGACCTTCAGCTGGAAGCTGTCATCTTTCTGTGGTGCTCCTGGCCACCATATTCAACTATATTGACGTTAGCCATAGTATTGACTGTGGAATCACACAGCCCTGAGTTTAAACTGTTTCTGAGCATCTGCAAAGCAGGAATAATACAATGGTGCCTTAGTGTTGTTGTAGGTATATGTGAGATAACATCTAAAACAAAAAATATTTTAAAAAGCATGTAATATAGTGCCAGCACAGAATAGGTGCTCAATACGTCTTGTACCCTGTCTCCTTTCATTTCCCTTTTCTACTTCTTTGTTTGCTTTCTCCAAAGCAGAGAATTTGACTCTGGCTATATGTATTTGATCTTCTTTGGATGTGGCAAACCTTGTTAGATGTTAAAAGGCATATATTGAGCACCTGCTATGTGCAGGCCCTATGCCAGGTAATGGGGTTTACTGTGGTGAATAGTCCCTTGAGAAATACAGTTTTGTGATTGAGAAATTTACAGTTTAATAAGCAGCATGGCTTTAAGGATGTAACGCTATTTGGTCCGTCTTTTATATTTGTCACGTATATTTAAAAGAATTAGGAATAATATGCTTGGTTTTCTCTTGTCATTCTGCAATGGTGTTCACTGTGAGTTTTGGAGTGTGACCTAGGGCAGAATGCCTTAGCTCAGTCACTGTTTGCCCATCTGTAAAACAAGAACAACGATTGCTAACTCATCGCATCATTTTCAGGATTAATTGAGGTAGGGGAGGTCGCACAATGGGAAATCTTTATTGAGGAGGTGATGATTAAGCTGAGATCTCAAGGTAGAGAAGAAGTTAACTAGATGTTCTGGGAAGGAGTGAGTGTTCTAGGCAGAAGGAACTCCATGTGCAAAGGCACTGGGGCAGGAGGAGCAAAAGAAGTAGGAGGAAACTAAGAAGGCCAGTGTGACTGGAGCAGGGAGGTTGAGGGAGAGCATGATATGAGATAAATCGGAGAGATGGTTTGACATTCCTCAGACACTTTCCTTTCAGGACATCATTTATTCAATCATGTTTAAAGATGTAAAATGTTGAAGGCATTCAGAGATGGTCCCCATTCAGAAATGACTGTTGAATGAATTGAGACACGAGAGTGTTATAATTAATTATAACACAAGTTGCAAAATGAGAGAGGTCATCAGAGAGGTAAGGGCACAGAGATGTAAGAACTCCAAGAACTGAGAAATTACTTCTCTCGGAACAAACAGAAGAAGCCTTCTCCCCCCACCTCAAGTGGTTGGCTCTGATGGAGACAAGGGGGACAAGTACTATAATCAAGAAGTGGGGAAGAGGGTAGGTGTGGATATCAGCAAGTTGTTTATTGTGGCTGAAGTACTAAAGGAAAGTATCAGAAGGTGAGCTGGAAGGAACCAGATCAAGGAGGGTTTTGAATGTTTGGCTAAGATGTTTATTTTCTATTTGGTAGAGAAAACACAGATTTTAATCAGAAGAGAGACCTACTCAGAATTATATTCCGCAAAGATTAATCTGGCATTGTGAAGGGTGGCGTGAACAGGATGAGGGACTAGCAGCTGGGAAAGCAGCTCTGGAACAATGACAACTACACCTGCTTGTCTGGAAAAGGAGGGTCTGCACTGGGATGGAAGAGGCACTAGAGAGGAAAGGCTGAGTGTATAGTTCACCAGGGCTATTGTTACAAATCACCACAAACTGGGTGGCTTAAGCAACAGAAGTTTATTGTCCCCCAGTTCTGGAGGCTAGTAGTCTGAAATCAGGAAGTTGGCAATCTTTCCTTGCCTCTTCCTAGCTCCTGGTGGTTTGCTGGCAACCTGTGGCATTCCTTGGTTTGCCGCTGCATAAATCCCGTCTCTGCCTCCATCATCTGTCTCCATCTTCGTGTGGAGGTTGTCCTCTTATAAAGACACTGGTCATATTGGATTCCAGGCCCACCCCACTACAGTATGACTGTATCTCAACTAATCACATCTGCAATGACTCTGTTTCCAAACCAGACCACATTCTTAAGGACTGTGGATTTGGATCTCAGGACCGCAACATCTTTTTGTGGGGACACAATTCAACTCATGACACTGGTCCTGAAGTCTTACTGGATAGAAGGAGAAGGAAGAGGCTAAGGTGGGGTTCTAAATGTGAATGCGCTGGCTTCCCTAGCTGACCAGTCTGTGCTTAAATGTTGCAGGAAGCTGCCTGCACTGTGTGATGAGAGGGGCACCCTGGTACCAGCTCCAGGGCTCTCCAGCATGCTGCCTTCTCATCCAACAATCCTGAAATTCTATCAACTTGCATAGCCGTAGGGGGAGAAAGTGTCCTCAGATGCCTTGCAGGAAATGTCAGGGCAATTTCTCATCTTCTTGGACTTGGTTAATACTTGTTGTGAGGAACAACAACAACAAAAAGATGGCTTTTCTAATGTTTTGAGACACCTCACATTGGAGTCACTAGATGGCAATCTTCCCACATTGCCATGATTTCTGTTTTCTTCAAGCCAGAATCTTCAGAGCCAGGAGGCAACTACTCTCTGCACAGGAAACAGAGATCAGGGAGGAGTCCCATTTCATGCAATCTCCCACAGATTTCAGTGCACGGAAGTCTACAAAAATGGAAGCAAGACTATCACTCACAATAGCTCTAATCAGTTTAAGCCCTGTTCAGACCTTTTAGTTGCATAGTAAATAGCATTTCATAAATAGTCTCCCACAGATTTCAGTGCACGGAAGTCTACAAAAATGGAAGCAAGACTATCACTCACAATAGCCCTAATCAGTTTAAGCCCTGTTCAGACCTTTTAGTTGCATAGTAAATAGCATTTCATAAATAGCCATGAATCCATTGCATTTAACCAGGGTAAAAGCAAGAACTATGAACAGTTTGTGGTCTTGGGTATAATTTATGCCCAAGCATCGGTGTTGTATAAAAGAGAAGACCCTTATTCCATGAGATCTATTTACTTGGTCATTAGCTAGAATTAGTTTTTCTTGTATCAAAATTCAAACTTCAGTCATTTATAGTAACCAGACAGCAACAGAGAAGCAGCTCTAACTTTGTGATGATGTAGGGCGAGGGGAAAAAAAGACTGGAGAATTTTAAGTCCCCAGCCTGCCCACTCAGCAGCTCAACTTTAAAATGCCATCGACCACATTTAAAGACAATAGTTACTGTTTTTTTCTTTTTTTTTTTTTTTTTTGTTTTTTTCCGTGTCCGGCAACGGATCGCAACCCCCAGGGTCGCCCC